>NC_068365.1:7248874-7381374 GCF_020536995.1 Dreissena polymorpha | reverse complement strand
TGCAATAGAAAATATATATGGAGACTCGCATTCTATGGAATATCTAAATCTCAATATATCTTTCTCCGAATTTTTTTTCTGGTAAAAATCATCTTAAATTTAGCTGTATATTCGTATGTAATTAATTAAACAAGAGTTATAAAAAGGCATTGCAAAAAATATCGCGTTTGACTTGAATAAGTTACCTCCCTTAAGACTATCGGAATATCAAAAATACGTATATAAACAAAACGCGTTCCTTGCATAAGTGATAATAAAGCGCGTGCCCGTGCCACTCGTCCTCCAAATACTTACTAAATATAGTACAACGTATCTACAATCATTGCGACTAACTCATACCTCAGTAAATAAGTAACCAGGATAAATATACGTTTAGGTAATTAAGATATAAAACATACATATAAAAATTTACATGTTCCCTGTCTGCCGAACCCGATCCATGGACTATAGCCACAAGAGATTTCTATGTACCTATGTAGCCGGATTGCGCCCTCAGAGCGCCCAACACCGACACAGATCACGCTACTCTCCGGTCAAACACAATACTGCATAGGACTACTGCCTTTGTCACCATATTATCAGAATCATTAAAGTGCAAAATGTAAACTTTCAACTGTCCTTTCACTTCATAAGCCATTGGCGATCTTCAATGATCGCTTATTTCCGAGAGATGCATTTTATTTTTTTCAAACTTCGAATTTTGATATATGTTTAACTTATTCATTTAGATTACATTATTTTCACTATAAATATTGACTTTGATCCAATTATCATCTGAAAAATACGATTTCGCGATTTCTTCAAAGATCGAGCGAGCCTTTTTACCTGTTTACTTATATATATCTAATTTAAGGTTACACAGATGTAAAGTTGTCGTGGCCGAGTGGGTAAGGCGATAAAATTGAAATCTTTTGGGATTTTCCCGCGCAGGTTCGATTCCTGCCGACATCGCATACTTTTTGCGACGCGTTTTATTTCTTTTCTAACGTAATTTGATTTAATATAGCACATAAGCTATGTTTATTGTTAAATATGTTGAAAATTGTATGCACATCCTTCAATTTTAAAATTAAAACAACGTTATGGCTAAATTG
Organism: Dreissena polymorpha; assembly: GCF_020536995.1. NCBI lineage: Eukaryota > Metazoa > Mollusca > Bivalvia > Myida > Dreissenidae > Dreissena > Dreissena polymorpha. Next base: position 7,380,280 of record NC_068365.1, on the reverse strand, counting down.
ATTAATTTACTGCTGAAAATACGAATGATGCATGTTGCATTTTTATTTTTATTTCAAAAAGTAAACGGTAAATCTGTCTATTTTTTGGTATTTTTGCTGTATATAGTGTTTCTATAAAAACTTAATTTAAAATATAACTTAAATGATACTATTTTGAATTTTATGACACTTTGTTTTTAACCGACCCAATTTTTACTTGGCTGAAATCACTTACATTTCATGGCGCTATTCCATAGATTAAAATTTGTAAAAAATAAATGTCTGTAAAAGAATACTTATTTCATCTTGTTTAAACTTTAAACACCTTTACTGCATCTGTACACACCAACTGCATGCCCACATTTGGAAATTTGAATGAATTATGGAACTTTTATATACCCCAGGGGTGAAAATAAACTGGACAAAAGCCGAGCGTGAGGGTGGTTTTGAAAAAATCGGTTTATTTTTTTTAAGCATGGAAAGCTACCTACAAATTTGCATGTAGTTTAGTGAAATGATGCTGATTAGGAAAATAATTAATTAAATTATATTTGGATATGTGCCCATTAGAGGTGCGCAAGCTTAAAAAGGTAGAATTACCGAAATTCCCGTTCTTACACGTTGTAGCATGGATCGGGTATTGAACACGATACACGTGTGTATTAGCACCCTACTGTAGTCCCGGCGGGGTTATCAACTGCACCAATACACCGGTAAGCAACCAGGGGAATATCATATGAAAAAAGAACTATCATGCATGTTTGTTTTGTTAAAGTGTGTCACAAAATTTCCCTAACTGCCGATGTCGGCTATAATCTCGGTATAAACATGCAAAGAAATTAACATATATATAATGTTAATGCCGATATGTTATTGGACATTTTGTATGTCAAATGTTCATTATTTGCATTAAAATTAAGACGATTGTATTGAACACGATACACGTGTGTATTAGCACCCTACTGTAGTCCCGGCGGGGTTATCAACTGTACCAATACACCGGTAAGCAACCAGGGGAATATCATATGAAAAAAGAACTATCATGCATGTTTGATGTGTTAAAGTGTGTCACTAAATTTCCCTAACTGCCGATGTCGGCTATAATTTCGGTATAAACATGCACAGAAATTAACATATATATAATGTTATTGCCGGTATGTTATTGGACATTTTGTATGTCAAATGTTCATTATTTGTATTAAAATTAAGACGATGCTTATTTGCCAGAAAGCGTTTATTTCAAATTCAAAACAAGCAATAATCATACATAATACCAAAATATAAAACTAACAAAATGGCAACACTCTCGCTTAACGCAACGTTCAGAAGCACGCGCACTTAACAAAATTATTGCAACTAATGCAAGCTGTAATTAATATGTGACTACTTGCTATACAACCAGTATCATGCGAAAATTGATCTTATTTAATTGTGGTTCCCTCTTTGAATTTATGTTGCCTGTCGACTTTTAGAATAATGTGTCAGTAAGAAATGTATTGCTTGCTCTACAACCAGCATCATGCGAAAATGGATCTTATTTAATTGTAAATCCCTCTTTGAACTTAAGTTGTCAGTCGACTTTTAGAATAATGTGTCAGTAATAAATGTTTTTCTTCAGTTTCACATGTTTTTTTAAGAAAATTTAGTGAAAGATGCAAATGTGTCTTATTTATTTTTTTCTGTGTCTTCAATGTATCTTATTTATATGTGACTGCGTGCTTATTTTTTTTTCAAGAAATGAAAGATGCAAATGTGTCTTATTTTAATTTTATCCATGTCTTAAATGTGGCTTATTTATATTAGATAAAATGATATACTGCCAGTGTCATGCAAAAAAGGATCTAATTTCTTAATATCCACATTCACGCTTTGTTCTTTATTAGCACCGTCTTTAATTAGGCTATCTATTTAAAGTACAGATTACTGTGAACTTAATAATTGTGCAACGGTGATGTTGATCCATTATCGTTGTTAATTTAAAATGTAGACAACAAGTTAGCAATTAATGAAATCAGTTATTTTGGAAGTAAATCAAATTGTTTCTGTACAGTAGCCAGGTGGATGTGTATTGAGCGGATAAGATAGGGATCACCACAACAAGTTTCTAATACACAGTATAGACTTCCCCTATTATTATTAATTACCTGATTGGAATAAAAAAAGTGTTAAAGATCATTTCATGTGAAAAGCAGGATTTCTGACATAATTTCAATCGTTTTGCTTTTATACACAATTTCATGGAACAATGAATATATTGGCGCGATGGAACACAATTTATAAATCAAGCTGACAGTATAGTATCATTTTTTAATTATGTGTAATTTAATTCGCATCTCTCCCTTAACTCGTTCAATGACACGTGAACTTATATCAATTATAAAACATCACGTGCATCATTAAATATTTTTTTTTAATTATGAAAACATATATGTTCTACATGGTTTTGTTTAGTTTTTTTTCTCAACCAGAGAGACATTATAAAACATTGTTATATATAAAGCGCTTTACTTTTCTACATTACATAAAGATATATCGATTTTTTTGTTAAGTGTACGTGCTTGACATATTTATAAAAAGGCAGTGTTTATTTTTGTAATAAAATCGAAAATTGACATTTAATTTGATGCAATCCACATTGTTTAGCGGCCAAGCGCAGTATTCCGCTCTCGGCGGCCGATGGTGTATTGCAATATATACAATGAAAAGCTGGGTTTCTGACATAATTTCAATCGTTTTGTTGACGCGGAAGTGCTTTTTGGTGGCCAAAAATACTATTGTTCCCTTTATTTAAACCTAAATCAGTATTTTTTTACACTTGAAGGTTTGTACAGCGGGGATTTCGGTACCGGCGCGGGTTTATGTGCTTGTTAAGAATTACCGAAATCCCCGCTAAGAGGCAACATATTATCCTGATTTATGCTTTGATTAAACATTGATAACTAAATTGCAAAAGTGTATAGCATATTGTAAATAAGGTAGTACGATATCATTTGTTTCATCAGATTTGTTTGGAAAATACTTTCTGAAGACTTATTATTACTATGTCATGTTATATTTACATATACTTTTGTGTAACCAATGTTTTAAATGTACATTTTACCTTTTTTACATTCGTTTACACATTTTTCACATTAATAAACTATTTAATAATGGAAAAAATATTCTGATAAGAGTGTTTAAATGATTAACACTAATATGATTGTGTACAAATCAACATTAATGCAAAGCCAAAACCCAAACATAATGACATATAGACCCTTTAAGGCGTAATATGGGGGATTGGCGTAAACATGGGTGATTTCGGCTCTGGGCGTACGAATGTAGCAGTACCGAAATCCCCGCTAATTATTTTCCAAAAGAAGTAACCGAATGGGAGATAATACATGTCACTGGTTGCTAATGAAAAAAAACACTATAATAATTTGTTGACACTTGAAGGTTTGTACAGCAGGATTTCGGTACCGGCGCGCGTTTAAGTTCTAGTGTAGAATTACCGAAATCCCCACTGAAAGGCAACTTAATGCTGTCAAGAGTGCTTAATAATTAAAATTAATATCAAATTTGTTGCACCTTAACATTCATGTGAAGTCAAAAACCATTCATACCGATGACCTATTGACCCTTTAAGGCGTAAATATGGGGATTTCGGTACTAGGCGGGCGAATGTAGAATTACCGAAATCCCCTTTTCATCATCGCACATTAGTGTAACATAAATTTTAACACAATATATGTAGGGAAACTCATATGAATCGCGTAATGTGAAAATGATTATTATGCTATAATTCGACCACGAAACTTGACGTGACTTAATACCGGACATTATGGAATGGAGCTACGTTTGACATAAGACCCATTTTCGCAAATTATCTTATCAATGCTTATATGAATTTGATTGCTATAATCTTATGCGTATTCGACACGGAATTATTGTCAAGGTTTTTCATTTTGTCAATATTTATCATAGCAGGGGACATTGCTGACATCAATATGGATACTGTTTTCATTTTCTGTCGAGAAATGATATGACTTATTATCAAGATTATTTTATAGTACGGTAGCGTTCTCTTCACAATTGAGATTTATTTGTACAGGTAAATTGCTCTTATACTCACCATTCGGACTCGACGATCGGCTCGAATAAAAATGTTAGTCGCTTAAAAGTACAAATTCATCATATTGAGCACGATTATTATTATTATTATTATTATTATTATTATTATTATTATTATTATTATTATTATTATTATTATTATTATAATAATAATTATTATTATTATTATTATTATAATTATTATTATTATATAGCTTTTAGAAACTTATACCTTAAAAAAAATCCCATTGGAAAAAAAAATCCCATGGGAAAAAAATCCCATGGGAAAAAAATCCCATGGGATTTTTTTATTATTTTAAAACACGATATAACGCGTTGAAATCGCGAGAAATGCTCATCATTTGTTAAAAGGTAGTGTTTCTGAAGGTTACATGAATAAATCTCTAAAAATCAGAAAAAAATCCCATTGGATTTTTTTTTTCCCATAAAAAAATGGGATTTTTTTTCTATCAAAGTAAATTGAACGAAAATAAGCTCAAATGCTTTAACAATGCTTAAAATCGATAACTAAGCACAAACGAACGTGTTTTATGTTTTTGAAAATCCCATGGGATTTTTTCTCCCATAAAAAAAGCTGGAGAAAAATCCCATGGGAGAAACCAAAATTCCCATGGGATAATGAAAAATCCCATGGGAAATTACAAAAATCCCATGGGAACCCCAACTTTGCAAATAAAGTTCATAGTGAAGAAAACGCATTTAACAAGCAAAAATAACCAATTATTAATCACAAGTTAGACTTTTATCTTATACTTTATCACAAATAAGCAAACCTTCAAGAAAAAGGGTACTTAAGTTTGCGAAATTTCGGTTTCGCAAAGTTTTTCCGGTGGCCGTTTATTGTGATATTGTTATATGCGTTTGAACTAGAATATAAATAAATAAATATGTACATAGTAATGGTTATTTGGTTTAAAAACAACCAGCAATGCTTAAACATACATGACTGTTTCTTTTGTAAATAAAGGAATTTACCAAAATTGAAGCGGCAATATGAAAACATGTTTGTTCTCCAGTATTTTTTATTTATATTTATTTATTTATAATTATATGTTAACGATATCGTTGAAAACTTGTTTTCGACACGCCTTTAATGCAATTTTAACTCCCGCTTAGAAAAAGTTCGCATTTTAATGATTCTTTTTAGCGGGTTACCCAGATATTACGCCTAGTACAATACAAAACAATAATGGACTTAATCGCTTTCTTAAAGTAATGGTCACATAACGATACAAAATACTTTATCACTAAATCACAAGATCCGTATAAATACAGTGGCTGGATGTGTATTTCCATGTTTATTGAAGACGCTGACCCATATAGCCATGACGAAAAGACCTAGACAAAACAATGACAATAACTTTACAAACATAACAAAACAAGGCGATACTATGAAATATAAGTGAAAGGAATATCACAATAATTACACAAATTAACACACATTTTATTACACAATAATAAACAATGTTAAATAAATTTCAACATACAACTCACCAGGTTGGAGTAAATGTCGACCACGAGAGTAAACTTGCGTCCACTAGACGGTCTTTTAAAGTGCAAGCGTGGTCAGTAAATTTACAATGAAATAAAACAGTAACATGAACGGCCCACACAAATCTTGCATCGGAGCATTTCTAGATAATGATTTGACATGACAACTACTGGTATTTCATCAGTCATAATGGGTAAACGCGTATTGGAGAAAGGACATAATTCCCACAAAATGTTAATGTGTTTAATAAGAAAAGGGAGACACATAATTGAACTGTTCTACATAACGAAAATATATATGTCAAACTGTATAATGCAGCTTGTTTTTAATCAACGACCTGATTATGCTTTACTTGATAGCATCGCAATGGAACAATATGTGTACGTTTTCATTTGTGAAAGATGTCAGTTTTACGTAAATGCATTTGTAAACAATGGAAGTCGCAAAATGGATATCTATTAAAGTTCTTAAAAAGATTGACATTTAAATAACATATATTATAATAATGAATATAATATTTAATTATTTGTTTGCAGTATTTTCAAATTTCTTATTTATTTATTTCTTAAGCCAATAGTAGCCGTGTTTCTTACACTACTTAAATAACATTTTGATTAAGATCGCTGAAAAGAAAATGTGGGTAATATTACTTGTTTGAAATGAGTGACTTTTAAACAGTTATATGTACGGTCCTTATGCACGCGTTTTTACCCTTATCGAACTTTCCTGCTTAATGAAGTATAAAACACAAAAGGCTAGCATTTGATTCCAAAACGATAAATGTGTTACTCTTAAAGCACGTTTAGATTTTTATAGTGTTGCATAGTTATATATCAACAATGAAAGCTTCATTTTAAGTTCCTGTTGCAATAAAAGAGTAACATATATATTGACCTTTTCATAAATTTATATTATAGCAATCATTTGTAATTGTCGTAAAGTGGCCATCTGTGACATTCACGATGCTATTATAGCAATCATTTGTAACTGTCGTAAAGTGGCCATCTGTGACATTCACGATGCTATTTAGCTTAAGAAGACAAATAAAATATATAAATAACCAAAATAAAATTGAAACAACGTTTGTATCCTAAGGTGGACACAGTGTTTCATAACAAACAATAATTCATATAATAATTGTTGACAACTATTGAACATTCATAAACAACTGCAAATATCAAATGGCAAGCAAGTATCTTACATAGTGATATTATTTAATATAATTCTATGAAAGACAACTTGAATGGTTTACCAAAAAATGTTATGCATCCATTTCGAACAAGTTTATACATTATGTATAAAATATGCACTTCATATCAAACAGTAATTGCGTTTTGCTTTGTTCAAAAGACTATATTGGCTATTGTCGAGCAATTCTTATACACATGTGTTCGTCAAATGACGGCGGTCAATTTTCCAAGTCCCACACTTCATGGCTTGATTTGTCCACCAGTACTAAATCACACATCTAGTTTACCAGTTAAAATAATCTATCTGGAATACAAACACATACCTAACATAGCCATACAAGTTATTTGTTAACGACATGTGGTGACGAACAACCATTTTCAGATAATCTATACTAAATGCCATAATTTATAGAAAGTTACACCTTTAATAAACTTGCTACAAGTGGTTCACAATATTCTTATACATTCTTGACGTTCGGGCAACAAATGAGGTGCACATATAATTTCGTGGCTGGGAAATTTGATGTAGGTTTGACTGTACCAGCAATATATCTTTTACGTTGTGAATATGTATTAAATGTTAGAATCAACTATTTATGAGTATTGTATTGATATTTGTTCATGTTTGTTAATTTACAATAATTTGTCCTATCTAAATGAATATGAATCATATATCCAGACAACTTTGTTTCAACACATTTTATCAATAGTCATATATACCTTCGACCTGATCACTTAAGGTCCTCCTGAAATTTAAGCCTTTAAGGTTAACCAAAACAGCTTCTGCTTGGTTACAATTTCAATAATACAGAGGCAACCTGAATACATGTCTAAGTATTTCATCTACGACATTCGTTGGATTTGGTGGGTGAATCATTATACATTTAAGCCAATATTGTAATTGCATCAAACAAAATGAGTACATATATGTAAGATATTTACCATACGTGTGACTCAAACACCGTCAGGACTCGTCGGGATAATCGTTAATATTAACAAGAATATCAGTGAAACTGATGGATGCTCCCCGATGATGCGCTTTTTCAATGTATGTGTTATTAAACACCTTAAAATATCTATTATTAGCCTCGGTGATCTTGACCCAGTGACCTCAAACATCATCAAAAGGTAGAGGTCCGTGCAAGGTACCTACATGCCAAATATGAAAGCGATTGGAAAAGTATTGAAGGCGTTATGAGAAACGGTAGCAAACGTGTGACAAAAGGAAGTCTATTATTAGCCTCGGTGACCTGGACCTTGACCCCAGTGACCTCAAACCTCATCAAAAGGTAGAGGTCCATGCAAGGTACCTAAATGCCAAATATGAAAGCGATTGGTTAAGTATTGAAGGCGCTATTAGAAACGGTAGCAAAAGTGTGACAGAAGGAAGGCTATTATTAGCCTCGGTGACCTTGACCTTGATCCCTGTGACCTCAAACCTTATCAAAAGGTAGAGGTCCATGCAAGGTACATACATGCCGCACAGAGCCCTCAATCTATCAAATCTGCCGCCGAATTTCGGCGGCAGTCCCCCACCTGAAAAGTATACTTTTTTCCCCTTTTGAGGGGAAAAATTCCCCCTAAAAAAAATATATATATTTTTTTTAATAGAAAGATGTGTCTCATGATTATTAAATCTCAATTCTATTTCAATTTAATCTTTTCAAACATACTAAATTATGAAAAATGCAATGAATATAGTACAAACATGTATAAATGAAATAATGAGAGAGTAAGTAAAAAAATCCCCTAAAAAGGGAAACGCCGCGAAAATTCCCCCTCCTAAGGGCTGCGGACCCCATCCCCCAAAGTAGTGTGAGGCCCCTGAATTGCCAAATATGAAAGCGATTGGTAAAGTATTGAAGGCGCTATGGGAAACGGGAGCAAAAGTGTGACGGAAGGAAGGAAGGAAGGTAGGAAGGAAGGAAGTTAGGAACTACAAACTGGCAACTATATGCTCCACCGAAAATATTTTCGGGGAGCATAAAAATAGAACTTTAATTAGCATTTAAAAAAATACGAGAACTATAAATTTGCCAATTAATATCGCATACAAGATACTATATTTGTGAAATTACAAGCCGTCGATGCATTTGTTCAAGCGAATATATTAGTTTTAAAACAGTTATGATAGACGTGCAATGTAAGTATTTTCATTGCATTATTACATTAGAAGTCTTTTTAAAAGATCAAACGGATCAAATTGAAAAACAAGACTGCCCTCCTGATGCATTCGTTGTCCCACCTCTTTCAATATCTCCATTATGCGTCTCCTAATCTCTTTCAGGGCGATATCCGAATCATCCAACTCCAGATTCTCATCAGTACATTGAAATACTCTATTTTCAAACACCATATACAGCATTTCCAGCTTCATCCTTTGCTTGCTAAACCACAACATCGGCTCTGGGGACGCCACAATGGCCTTTCGAATCTTCTCTAACCTAAGTATTAACCATGGTTCTTCCTCCATCATGTTAGTGATGTCTGCTACCCATTTCTGCTGCAACGCATCATCCAAACCACAGGCTTCCATTAAATTCCACTCTGGAATCATGTAGTAGCGAAGTTGTTTTTTTCTCAATAGCCATCCTCAGCTCTCTCAGTCCGTCATGCACCCAGTGAAGTAGGCTTTGTGCAGGAAACTTTGTCTGTGGAATGTTTTCAGCTTTCCATGATATAATGTTTTTCAACACGTACGAGGTTATTTCTTTTTTCGTTGGTTTAAGTATTTCTCTAATGATCATTTTAAGCACAACATACACTTTTGCTTGTGTGCCATTAAGGTTTTGTACGAGTTCTGCCTCACCGGTGTTGAAGAAAATCCCCCATTCCATGTGCTTGTATTCACTTCTTGCACATCCTACATGGGTTAGATTGGCTCCTAATGATACATCTTTCTGAACTATGAGTGGTGGCGGCCAATGACGGGGTCTGGCAGCCCATCTCTGTAGGATGCTGGGGCAGTGACAACGTAGTGATATAACATTGTCCGTTTGTAATCTCCCTTATAGTAAACCCGGTATCGATGGCCCCGCGCGTTCGTGTTGCTCCATTTCACTAAGAGTAAGAGCCCTAAATTCATCTACTACTAAACCACTACTTAAAAGAACGCCTCCATATCCATTTTCACACAGAGCATTGTTAATAACTTGCAAACCTCTATGTGCTTTCCTCTCTTGTAGCAGTCTGCAATGCCCTGGACATGCGCGTGTATCCATTCTAAACACGTCTATGTCGTCTGGTATGGTGCCAAGATTGATACCGGCTTCCACACAGAGGACACGTTTCAAAGCGTATAATAAGTCGCTGTCACTTTCGTAAAAGCAGGTCAGGCCTTCTGCCTTGCTGCCGACTGTGATTAGATTTACATCAATTGTTCGTGCATTCAACAGTCTATCAAACTCTTTGTATTTATCCACTCGCCACCGTCTAACCTCCTCGCCGTATCCCAGCCTGGTCAGTATAGTACAGATCTCCATCGACACACTTTCCACATGTTTCTGAAATAAATGACACGATATTTGAGTCAATTTAAGATCCGTTATACTCCCGAGTTCGTTGTTAACAACAATATAATCGTTTCAAAAATGCATTTCCTTGCATGCAAATGTTTTATTCAGACATAACTAGTAAAATTGTATTTGATATGTTGCATGATTATCATTACAAACGATGATTTTGTCAGCCTTCCCCTTATGCGCTTATATGAATTCCACCTCTTTTTGCCTACCAATGGGCGGAGTATAAACTTTGCCAGTGGCGTGAATTAACACTTCAATTCCCATTTTCAATGGTAAAGGTCATGTTCCCAAGTGAATAACTATAATACAAAGCCAACCAATACAAAAGACTGATCAATAAATCATTTTCGCCAGCACGAAATTTCGTCATTAAAAAACAACTTTTTAGTCAGCACTTAAATTGGCCAATTTCTGACGCATTTTGTGTATTGTATTTGACATTTGTCGTGATTCAGTAAATAAATTGCGAATTAAAACGTGTATAATTAACTTTCAACGCGATCATGAGTGTAAAGAAAACGAATTATTTCGAACCTGCCATTTGTAAACGTTGTAGCGACTATGGTATGTAAACAGCATAATAGCCGTATTACATCTGTGAAACTCGCTCTTATGCGTGCTTTCTCATTTTGCATATTTAATAAACTTTTCAAACAGAAATTACAGAGCCACATCAGTGCACATACTATGGTTGATAATTCATTCGTTTGTTGGATATTGTTTGCTGTTTAAACACATTATAGGTCATATCGCAGAGATTTAGTTAACCTTACCATGTGTTCATGGGCGAACTCACGTATTCAATTGCTCTTACGACTATGTGCTCATACCTACTTTCGGGAATCATCATGAAATTATTGTCGTACTTAACGAACAAACATGCTTAAGCTTATTGAATTAGAGAGAAAAAAATCAAAAGAGAAAAAATATATGTTCATGCACATGGGCATGTGAAATCACGTCCGTAAACATAACACCATTAACTTAGGAAAGGAAACAACAAAATATAAAGTTTGGTATTATATACTAGTGAAATTAAAGAGCATGGTGTAATTAAAGAGCATGTCAAGTTTTGAATTTATATGAAACGTAATGTTTTAAACCACAAACGTTTTACTGTAACAGAATGTGTTTTTAAGATAAGTGGTACAGAAAATACACGTCGAATATCTTTTTAAAGTTCCCCACGGGTACTACTTCCCCGTACCCCCTATTGTTTTCGTACTCTACATTTGTCGTACCCTATTTTTTCGTATCCAAATTTTTGCTTGTACCCACATTTTTTTTCGTACCCAATTTTTTTTCCTACCTTAATTTTTTTCGTAACCAAATCTTTTTTCGTACCCAATTTTTATTGGCATAATTTGTGTACCCAAAATTTTCGTACCCATCTTTTCCCTACCCAAAATTTTCGTACCCACATACACAATTGCGGTGATGTAGATAAACGTAAATAGATGCTTTAATATCAATCCTTTTCAAAAGCATCGTCATTCGTCACACCAATACTGTCAGTACTTTGATTTTTGATAAAGTTATTTGTATTTTTTCTTCTCATGCGCTCAGAGAGATTATTAATCAATTGGCTGTATTGTTTATGTTTTAAGGGCATTTCTGCCGCTTGATTTTACGTAAGTATTTTTATTCATAAATCATAAAGCTACCCAATGAACTTATTTGCTAGCAAATAATGATTGATGGACTTCTATAGACAGGGTGCAGGACCAACGGGATTCACAGATGATTACACACGGATAGAATGAAAACACATCGTTTAGAGCAATCAAGTTTGCTACAATCTGTAGTGCATAAAATATAGTTTTTCTTGCAGTGTTTGCCGATATCTAAAGATTATAGAATACATTAGTGGATACGTCTGAAATTTCACGTTGCGTGCAGCATAACCGTGTACATGACTGTTGTAAACATCGAGCATACCCGTGTAAATGAATGTTGTAAACATCGAGTATTTGGCCCAAAACACGGGCTTATTAAATTAAGTAATTCTGGTGTTTTCCACATTGCCATAAGCTGCATAAAAACTGTATTTTATGCACTAGTTGAAATTCTTCAGAAACATTATTTCAACAAATTATTTGAAAAAAACAACACAACTTACTGGTGTGTTTACATCCACTTACAGCCATTTGTGAACCACATACAGTCACGCGAACCTGAACCCTGAGAGAGGAGACTGATACTTACGAATTTATTTATGAAAATTTGTGGACGAGTACAAATGCTTTTAAAATATTTAAGTTTATACAAAGTCAAACGGCCGGTTCACTTCATTCCATTAAATTATTTTAATTAATTTTATTCTTTTGTTTTCAGATAAAACATTTTAAAATACCAAATAAAACATTTCATACACAGTTTTGTAACCATCGAGAAAATTGGTTTTCGTACATTTCAGTGAATCTTTTTATTTAACGCACTGAACAACCCACTATTTTTGTTTTACAAACACTACCGTCTAAACGACAATTCAAATTTACAAAAAATATATTATTTGAAAAAATAAATAATAATTTGTCTTAGCGCAAACAAATTGGGCAAATTTAAATTTCAATATTGAAATACTGATTTGTTTATGTCTTAAACGTGCGTCATCACATATTACCGAATTCTCTATATTTTATATGATACGTTTATTTGTTAATTGTTATATTAACTTTGTAAATGTGTACGATACTGAAATAAATGTAATAAAAATCATATGACGTTTAGATAAGTTGTTGTATTTCAGTGCGTCCAGACCACCGTTACTTATCAAGACAGTGCAGATAATCAAGATAATTATTTGATCTCACTACATAGTGTTTGCCTCGCATAGTTGTTACAAACATTACACTTTCATTTATAAAATCCCTTTAGTAACTTAAGATAAAATAGTTAATAAAACAGTAATTGTAAATATATAAAGGATGTTTCAGTTTAATCAGAAACCAAGTTGTCCTCCAAAATGTCTCCAAAACAATATTTATCTCGTCGAAAAGATTAATCAATTCTGCGTGTTTTGATATGTAAACTTTAAAATTCGGAAGAATAACTGCCACATAACAACAAAAAGAATCAAGAGTCAACGGCTAAAAACATCAGCATTCATTTTCCGTATTTTTTGACGTTACGAAATTTGACGCCGGAACTAAGCGCGACGTCTTACATGAACTTTGTAAGCACAAAATAGCGCACGTTTTAAGCAATGAAAGGAGTGTTAAACTATCAGAACGTAGAATATGTTTATAAGTATATACCAATGCACGAACTTACGCACGATGGCATACAATATATTTTCAAATCAATGAGTACCGGTGCGCAAGTTTAACATTTACATTTATAAAGAAATTCATGTTTGAAGCAATCAATCGATATTGTTTTTCTTTTCAATTCAATCTTTAAACTTAATATTGATTTAGATCGAAACCAAAAGTGGCAGTGCATCGAAAATCAGGTATTCTTAATTTTACCAACTTGACGCTAAAATTGCAGAATAATAAATATTCCATAAGATTTCTACACAAAATCATAACGATCAATTTAGTTTCAAATGCTTTAATATTAAAAATCATATAAACATATTGGGCGATTACAAATGAACTGAAAACATCAATCTGCTTTAGACACTACCATCCCTTTTTGTCAACCTTTCCGAAATGTTTGTGATTTTATCTCTGACTATAACAGGCTGGATGTCTAGCAACGCTCTCAGTCCTTGACATACCTGCAATAGACCACTCTACACGGTACTGTGTCTGGGAACGCTCTCAGTCCTTGACTCACCTAAGATAGACAACTATACAAACTGCCGCGTTCTGGAACAGCCTCATTCTTTGATTTACCTGATAGAGAATGTTTAAAAGGTTGCTGTTTCTGAGAACGCTCTCAAGCCTTGCTTTTCATGAGAGCGACAACTGTACAGGCTGCGGTATCAATGAACGCTCCAAGTTGCTAACTTTCCAGAGGGTGATGCTTATACAGGCTGCTGTGTTGTGAAACGCTTCTTGTCTATGACTCACCCGAGAGTGACGACTGTACAGGCTGCTGTGCCTGAAAATGCTTCCAGTCTCGGACTTACTCGAGAGTGACGACTGTACAGGCTACTGTGCCTGCAAATGCTTTCAGTTTCTGACTTACCCGAGAGTAACGACTGAACAGGCTGCTGTGCCTGCAAATGCTTCCAGTCTCTGACTTACCCGAGAGTGACGACTGTACAGGCTGTTGTTCCTGCAAATGCTTACAGTCTTAGACTTACCCGAGAGTAACGACTGTACAATCTGCTATGCCTGCAAATGCTTCCAGTCTCTGACTTACCCGAGAGTGACGACTGTACAGGCTGCTGTGCCTGCAAATGGTTACAGTCTCTGACTTACCCGAGAGTGACGACTGTACAGGATGATGTGCCTACAAATGCTTCCAGTCTCCGACTTACCCGAGAGTGACGACTGTACAGGCTGCTGTGCCTGCAAATGCTTCCAGTCTCTGACTTACCCGAGAGTGACGACTGTACAGGCTGCTGTGCCTACAAATGCTTTCAGTCTCAGACTTACCCGAGAGTGACGACTGTACAGGCTGCTGTGCCTACAGATGCTTCCAGTCTCAGACTTACCCGAGAGTGACGACTGTACAGGCTGCTGTGTCTATAATGCTTCCAGTCTCTGGCTTACCCGAGAGTGACGACTATTCAGGCTGCTGTGCCTACAAATGATATCAGTCTCTGACTTACCCGAGAGTGACGACTGTACAGGCTTCTGTGCCTTCAAATGCTTTCAGTCTCAGACTTACCCGAGAGTGACGACTGTACAGGCTGATGTGCCTACAAATGCTTCCAGTCTCAGACTTACCCGAGAGTGACGACTGTACAGGCTGCTGTGCTTTCAAATGCTTCCAGTCTCTGACTTACCCGAGAGTGACGACTGTACAGGCTGCTGTGCCTACAAATGCTTTCAGTCTCTGACTTACCCGAAAGTGACGACTGTACAGGCTGCTGTGTCTATAATGCTTTCAGTCTCTGACTTACCCGAGAGTGACGACTGTTCAGGCTGCTGTGTCTATAATGCTTTCAGCCTCTGACTTACCCGAGAGTAACGTGTACAGGCTTCTGTGTCTGTAATGTTTTCAGTCTCAGACTTACCCGAGAGTGACGACTGTACAGGCTGCTGTGTCTATAATTCTTTCATTCTCTGACTTACCCGAGAGTGACGACTGTACAGGCTGCTGTGCCTTCAAATGCTTCCAGTCTCTGACTTACCATAGAGTGACGACTGTACAGGCTGCTGTGCCTACAGATGCTCCCAGTCTCAAACTTATCCGAGAGTGACGACTGTACAGGCTGCTGTGTCTATAATGCTTCCAGTCGCTGACTTACCCGAGAGTGACGACTGTACAGGCTGCTGTGTCTATAATGCTTCCAGTCTCTGACTTTCCATAGAGTGACGACTGTACATGCTGCTGTGCCTACAAATGCTTCCAGTCTCTGACTTACCATAGAGTGAAGACTGTACAGGCTGCTGTGCCTACAAATGCTTCGAGTCTTTGACTTACCATAGAGTGACGACTGTACAGGCTGCTGTGCATACAAATGCTTCCAGTCTCTAACTTACCCGTGAGTGACGACTGTACAGGCTGTTGTGTCTACAAATGCTTTCAGTCTCTGATTTACCTGAGAGTGACGACTGTACAGGCTGCTGTGTCTATAATGGTTCTAGTCTCTGACTTACCATAGAGTGACGACTATACAGGCTGCTGTGTCTATAATGCTTCCAGTCTCTGACTTTCCATAGAGTGACGACTGTACATGCTGCTGTGCCTACAAATGCTTCCAGTCTCTGACTTACCATAGAGTGAAGACTGTACAGGCTGCTGTGCCTACAAATGCTTCGAGTCTTTGACTTACCATAGAGTGACGACTGTACAGGCTGCTGTGCATACAAATGCTTCCAGTCTCTAACTTACCCGTGAGTGACGACTGTACAGGCTGTTGTGTCTACAAATGCTTTCAGTCTCTGACTTACCCGAGAGTGACGACTGTACAGGCTGCTGTGTCTATAATGGTTCTAGTCTCTGACTTACCATAGAGTGACGACTGTACAGGCTGCTGTGTCTATAATGCTTCCAGTCTCTGATTTTCCATAGAGTGACGACTGTACATGCTGCTGTGCCTACAAATGCTTCCAGTCTCTGACTTACCATAGAGTGACGACTGTACAGGCTGCTGTGCCTACAGATGTTTCCAGTCTCAAACATACCCGAGAGTGACGACTGTACAGGCTGCTGTGTCTATAATGCTTCCAGTCTCTGACTTACCCGAGAGTGACGACTGTACAGGCTGCTGTGTCTATAATGCTTCCAGTCTCTGACTTTCCATAGCGTGACGACTGTACATGCTGCTGTGCCTACAAATGCTTCCAGTCTCTGACTTACCATAGAGTGACGACTGTACAGGCTGCTGTGCCTACAAATGCTTCGAGTCTCTGGCTTACCATAGAGTGACGACTGTACAGGCTGCTGTGCCTACAAATGCTTCCAGTCTCTAACTTACCCGTGAGTGACGACTGTACAGGCTGCTGTGCCTACAAATGCTTTCAGTCTCTGACTTACCCGAGAGTGACGACTGTACAGGCTGCTGTGTCTATAATGCTTCCAGTCTCTGACTTACCCGAGAGTGACGACTGTACAGGCTGCTGTTTCTATAATGGTTCTAGTCTCTGGCGTACCCGAGAGTGACGACTGTACAGGATGCTGTGTCTATAATGGTTTCAGTCTCTGACTTACCAAAGAGTGACGACTGTACAGGCTGCTGTGCCTACAAATGCTTCTAGTCTCTGACGTACCCGAGAGTGACGTCTGTACAGGCTACTGTGCCTGCAAATGCTTCTAGTCTCTGACTTACCTGAGAGTGACGACTGTACAGGCTGCTGTGCCTGCAAATGCTTCCAGTCTCTGACTTACCCGAGAGTGACGACTATACAGGCTGCTGTGCCTATAATGGTTCTAGTCTATGACTAACCCGAGAGTGACGACTGTACATGCTGCTGTGTCTATAATGGTTCCAGTCTCTGACTTACCCGAGAGTGACGACTATACAGGCTGCTGTGTCTATAATGGTTCTAGTCTATGACTTACCCGAGAGTGACGACTATACAAGCTGCTGTGTTTATAATGCTTCCAGTCTATGACTTACCCGAGAGTGACGACTGTACAGGCTGCTGTGTCTATAATGCTTCCAGTCTATGACTAACCCGAGAGTGACGACTGTACAGGCTGCTGTTTCTATAATGGTTCTAGTCTCTGACGTACCCGAGAGTGACGACTGTACAGGCTGCTGTGTCTATAATGCTTCGAGTCTCTGACTTACCAAAGAGTGACGACTGTACAGGCTGCTGTGCCTACAAATGCTTCTAGTCTCTGACTTACCCGAGAGTTACGTTTGTACAGGTTGCTGTGCCTGCAAATGCTTCTAGTCTCTGACTTACCCGAGAGTGACGACTGTACAGGCTGCTGTGCCTGCAAATGCTTCCAGTCTCTGACTTACCCGAGAGTGACGACTATACAGGCTGCTGTGCCTATATTGGTTTTAGTCTATGACTTACCCGAGAGTGACGACTGTACATGCTGCTGTGTCTATAATGGTTCCAGTCTCTGACTTACCCGAGAGTGACGACTATACAGGCTGCTGTGTCTATAATGGTTCTAGTCTATGACTTACCATAGAGTGACGACTGTACAGGCTGCTGTGTCTATAATGGTTCCAGTCTCTGACTTACCAAAGAGTGACGACTGTACAGGCTGCTGTGCCTACAAATGCTTCCAGTCTCTGACTTACCATAGAGTGACGACTGCATAGGCTGCTGTGCCTACAAATGCTTCCAGTCTCTGACTTGCCCGAGAGTGACGACTGTACAGGCTGCTGTGTCTATAATGCTTTCAGTCTCTGACTTACCAAAGAGTGACGACTGTACAGGCTGCTGTGCCTACAAATGCTTCCAGTCTCTGACTTACCATAGAGTGACGACTGTACAGGCTGCTGTGCCTACAAATGCTTCCAGTATCTGACTTACCCGAGAGTGACGACTGTACAGGCTGCTGTGTCTATAATACTTCCAGTCTCTGACTTACCCGAGAGTGACGACTGTAGAGGCTGCTCTGTCTGTGTACGCTTCCAGTCTCTGACTCTGAATATCTGATGTCTCTTTCTGTCATGTTGGATCCTGGAAGAAAAAAGACGTTTAATAACCAACTGTGCGATTAAATAAAAGAAGACACTACGAAAGGTTAAACTAAACGTTCATATTGCGTTTTATCGGATTGTATGTTCGGATAACCTCGTATTAATCGTCAACAAAACGTATCGCATGAAATACCATAAAGCACTGTAGAGTATACAACAATCTACCCGGTTATTCAAAGATCTTAGAGATTAGTCTGGTCAAGTTTCATAGTGGGCCTACGTGCCTATGGATAACTTAAATAGGGACAAACAACACGGTCCTGGTCGTATCAATGAACCTGGTGGTAAACAACCAACAGTGTCGCTATTTACCTAAATATATATGAGCCTAGACAAATCAAAATCGATTTCACAAAACAAAGCGGTTATTCTCTTAGTTGCAATAATCCCAATAATCGATTCCCAGCTACTGACTTTCCGTAGCCTAATCCTTTGTTTCTCTGTAACTATAAATAAACTGTTTATTTATAGATCTTTGAGCTAGGTTTTCTAGAGGCTTACCCCATACCAAATGGTATGATGGGCCTGTCCATGGAGCTTAACTCCGTTTAGGCCTATTGAACAGTTTAACTCGAGTCGTATCGGGTGTCTATTAAGTGTACAGGAGCTTTTTAGATCCAATGTTTACATGTATCAATATAAAGCATTTAATGAAAACTTCAATACATGCAAAACTCTGTGAAAAGGCCCCTTTACAGTTTAATTGGGAAACCCACAAAGTCTGACTTTGTATCAAGTTAAATCTGTGTTACCATACCACATATAGCGTTGAAATTTTGGCTATTTCTATAACATTGATTTTTTTATTTGTTCACTTTATTTTTCGAAATATAGTACGAAATATTCGTTGATTTTGAATGTTTATGGGCCCATAGAATGTCTCACACTTTTGATTTCATGATCAAATAAAAATCGTGTATGAATGATTTAAATTTTTACTACCGTAATAATCTACTTCCACGAGAAATTTGATAGGCGTTAAAATTCACCACCAACAACTGACGCAATAAAACACACATAGAAGGTAAAGTTGTATAGAAAATGCATGCACTTACGATTTCAAAAACATTCGAAAGGAATTTCTGAGTAGTAAAGTTATACGACTGGTTTGACATATATACATTCGCAGTTTATATTAATCCATTGTTATTAGATAAAAGATGCATGTGTCTATATATGTAAATACAATACAGAGATACTAGTAAATGTACTTACGAACGAAATGTACGCGAATGGAAATTCCCTGGTGTAATACTCTCGCTTAACTACTTCCGTCCACGGTTAAGTGATTTACATCTAGTCATTCTTTAAATATATAACGAATTCCAATTACATATAAATCATAACTAAGGGAGAAAACCTTAATTAATTTCATGACATTTTGTATCGACTTAGCTCCGATTAATATGAAAAAAGTATGGCAAACAAGTGAACACAACGCCATTTATAAATAACTGATCTTTAATGATGGCTAAAACGGATTTTACATACAGTATCATCAGAGAGGATGAGAATGTGGTCAATAATGTATTGGGTACCAGGTCTTATATATTGTTTAATGGTAGGAATGAGTTTCTCTGCTGATCTGCCCTCTACTATCCCGAAAAAGCACCACGTGTATTATCTCTTTCTATCTCTCAAAATTCCCCCAACATGTTGACTCTCATCTTTCTCAACAACACGCGTTTCATCTAATTTACGCTCCGAAAATATTGTTATTTACTCAAAAGTGGCAATTTTTCTCTTGTTCATATTAAGTCTCAATTTCATCCTGGCACATGCCCATAGGGGTAAAGATGCATGGCTGCGTGTTTGTAATTTTTCGCACACCCCATTCCCTTTGTATTGATGGTTTGATAAAACAAGAAAACGCGGATGCAAAATGACTTACAATTATTATCTTAAAATTTAATACAATCTTTTGGTTTGTATTTATACAACCAGACGTGTGTCTGGCTCTGTTAACAAACTAAATGTGGAAAATAAAACAGTAATAATTATCACATTTACCTCGCTCTGAAAAAACGGGGCCTAGTAAATGTGCGTTAAGTGTCATCCCGGATTTGCCTGCACGACGCTTTCCGCTATTATGAAATTTTCGTTTTAATGAAATCTCTTGTTAACAAAAATCAAGTTTAGGCGAAAAGTGTCATCCCTTATTTGCCTATACGGACTGCACAGGCTGATCTAGGGCGACCCTTTACACAAATGCATTAATTACAGTTTTCCCAGAAAGCGGGTCAAATAATGAGCTCATTGTGAGGTATGTTCCACTTACCGTGCGTCCACCAGCGCTAAAAGCGTACGTATCCTGCGATGTCAAAGGTTCATTGCCGCACGCTATGTTCGTTAGAATCGATTGTGTTCCTTATGAAGAACCAAGGGTTGTTTTGTGAATAGCAGCATAATACAATGTAAATGTCACTGCAGTCTGCCTTTATTCACGCAACAGTATGTCGAATATTTTCCTCACAAAAAACCGTCTCCGCCTTCATGCTTGTTTACTTCCGGTCGCGAAGAGTATCGCAGATCCTATTTTGTCGGACATAAGACACACCCAACCATGTCTACTCCCGATCGTGTAGAGGTCCGCAGTTCACATTTCGGCGGACTTTAAACAAAGCCAGGCAGAAACTTCGTCACACTCGTTGAATACAACGGATCTGGACAAAGTCTCTGATGTGATTTGAGCCTCGCTTTGGGAAAACTGGACTTACCGCAGTCCGTACAGGCCCTATCAGAGATAACCCTTTCCATCTAGACTTGATTTTTTTAGAACAAACTTAATCTAAATACAAAATTTTAGAAAAGCGGAAAGTGTAGTTCCTGATAAGCCTATATGGCCTTTAGAGGCTACTCTGGGATGAAACTTTACGCACATGCATTAAGACCAGTTTTTACAGAACGCGACTCAAATAAACTTCGTTCTTCGTTCTAAACGCCATTATTATCCGGTTCTGTTGACGAAGATGAAGCTGTTTAAAGCGTTAAAATATAAAATATATAATATTTATTATTTCTTCATTTGGAAGAACCCCACTACTGTTTGTTTAATTAACATGATGACAGGCACAGTGTGAATACACTTTAAGTCACCCATACACCTCTTGAATGACTAAATGTTTAACCAAGATCGTCAAACTGGCTGAAGATCTCTCACCCGGGTAAAGCTGAAAATGCTGTGTAAGAGACGACAAGTACTTACGTTTTTGTTTTATTTTGCTAAAAAAGTATATGGCCCGTGCTCTGTGAAAAGGGGATTTAATGCATGTGCGTAAAGTGTCCCAGATAAGCCCGTGCAGTACGCATAGGCTACTCAGGGACGACATTTTCAGCTTTTATGATATTTTTCGTTTTAAGAAAGTCTCATCATAGCAAGAATCAAGTTTAAGCGGAAAGTGTCGTCCCTGAATAGCCTCATTGCATACCGACTGCGATTTCATACACACACACGTGGCTATAAATAAATGTTTCGCGTTGCAACGCTTTATAATTTTCGGGTTTTCAAATCGTCAAAACATGCATATAATGGATATTTGTGAGCATGGTACATGTTCAGGATAATTGTTTCCTCGTTAATATCATAACTAAAACGAAAGTTTGCAAATCTGAAACAACTGTTTTGAATTTGGTAAATTTGCCAAAACGTAAAAAGGTCAATTTAAAACACAATCGGTTGATCAAATTTTTTTCAAGTTGAGGAGGCAGTGCCTGTTCACATGAACCGTGTACGGTAACATAACCGAGGATTTTGATTGGCTGAACAGCTTTGGGAGTATCTTGCTATTTTATTTGGCTATCAAATAGTGAGGACTTTTTGGTTATAGTCGTGAACAACTTTTGGGTCGTGCTCTCGAAGTGTCCACTCCGCTTTCTGTGAAGGAATACGAATTATAGTACTTATAAATAAGTACAGGCTGCTGTGTTGTGAAACGCTTCTTGTCTATGCCTCACCCGCGAGTGACGACTGTACAGGCTGCTGTGTTGTGAAACGCTTCTTGTCTATGCCTCACCCGCGAGTGACGACTGTACAGGCTGCTGTGTTGTGAAACGCTTCTTGTCTATGCCTCACCCGCGAGTGACGACTGTACAGGCTGCTGTGTTGTGAAACGCTTCATGTCTATGCCTCACCCGCGAGTGACGACTGTACAGGCTGCTGTGTTGTGAAACGCTTCCTGTCTATGCCTCACCCGCGAGTGACGACTGTACAGGCTGCTGTTCCTGCAAATGCTTCCAGTCTTTGACTTACCCGAGAGTGACGACTGTACAGGCTGCTGTGCCTGCAAATGCTTCCAGTTTCTGACTTACCCGAGAGTGACGACTGTACAGGCTGCTGTGCCTACAAATGCTTTCAGTCTCAGACTTACCCGAGAGTGACGACTGTACAGGCTGCTGTGCCTGCAAATGCTTCCAGTCTCTGACTTACCCGAGAGTGACGACTGTACAGGCTACTGTGCATGCAAATGCTTACAGTCTCTGACTTACCCGAGAGTGACGACTGTACAGGATGTTGTGCCTACAAATGCTTCCAGTCTCCGACTTACCCGAGAGTGACGACTGTAAAGGCTGCTGTGCCTGCAAATGCCTCCAGTCTCAGACTTACTTGAGAGTGACGACTGTACAGGCTGCTGTGCCTACAAATGCGTTCAGTCTCAGAATTACCCGCGAGTGACGACTGTACAGGCTGCTGTGCCTGCAAATGCTTCCAGTCTCTGACTTACCCGAGAGTGACGACTGTACAGGCTGCTGTGCCTACAAATGCTTTCAGTCTCAGACTTACCCGAGAGTGACGACTGTACAGGCTGCTGTGCCTGCAAATGCTTCCAGTCTCTGACTTACCCGAGAGTGACGACTGTACAGGCTGCTGTGCCTGCAAATGCTTTCAGTCTCTGACTTACCCGAGAGTGACGACTGTACAGGCTGCTGTGCCTGCAAATGCCTCCAGTCTCTGACTTACCCGAGAGTGACGACTGTACAGGCTGCTGGGCCTACAAATGAGTTCAGTCTCAGAATTACCCAAGAATGACGACTGTAAAGGCTGCTGTGCCTACAAATGCTTCCAGTCTCAGACTTACCCGAGAGTGACGACTGTACAGGCTGCTGTGCCTGCAAATGCTTCCAGTCTCTGACTTACCCGAGAGTGACGACTGTACAGGCTGCTGTGCCTACAAATGCTTTCAGTCTCAGACTTACCCGAGAGTGGCGACTGTACAGGCTGCAGTGCCTACAAATGCTTCCAGTCTCAGACTAACTTGAGAGTGACGACTGTACAGGCTGCTGTGTCTGCAAATGCTTCCAGTCTTTGACTTACCCGAGAGTGACGACTGTACAGGCTGCTGTGCCTACAAATGCTTTCAGTCTCAGACTTACCCGAGAGTGACGACTGTACAGGCTGCTGTGCCTACAAATGCTTTCAGTCTCAGACTTATCCGAAAGTGGCGACTGTACAGGCTGCAGTGCCTACAAATGCTTCCAGTCTCAGACTTACTTGAGAGTGACGACTTTACAGGCTGCTGTGTCTGCAAATGCTTCCAGTCTCTGACTTACCCGAGAGTGACGACTGTACAGGCTGCTGTGCCTACGAATGCTTCCAGTCTCAGACTTACCCGAGAGAGGCGACTGTACAGGCTGCAGTGCCTACAAATGCTTCCAGTCTCAGACTTACTTGAGAGTGACGACTGTACAGGCTGCTGTGTCTGCAAATGCTTCCAGTCTCTGACTTACCCGAGAGTGACGACTGTAAAGGCTGCTGTGCCTGCGAATGCTAACAGTCTCTGACTTACCCGAGAGTGACGACTGTACAGGCTGCGGTGCCTGCAAATGCTTACAGTCTCTGACTTACCCGAGAGTGACGACTGTACAGGCTGCTGTGCCTTCAAATGCTTCCAGTCTCTGACTTACCCGAGAGTGAGGACTGTACAGGCTTCAGTGCCTACAAATGCTTACAGTCTCAGACTTACTTGAGAGTGACGACTGTACAGGCTGCTGTGTCTATAATGCTTCCAGTCTCTGACTTACCCGAGAGTGACGACTGTACAGGCTGCTCTGTCTGTGTACGCTTCCAGTCCCTGACTCTGTATATTTGATGTCTCTTTCTACCATTTTGAATGCTG
The DNA here is from genome assembly GCF_020536995.1 of Dreissena polymorpha. Taxonomy (NCBI): domain Eukaryota; kingdom Metazoa; phylum Mollusca; class Bivalvia; order Myida; family Dreissenidae; genus Dreissena; species Dreissena polymorpha. The sequence continues at coordinate 7,355,639 of NC_068365.1, read as the reverse complement.
GAAGAAAAAAGACGTTAAATAACCAACTGTGCGATTAAATAAAAGGAGACATTACGAAAGGTTAAACTAAACGTTCATATTGCGTTTTTTCGGATTGTATGTTCGGATAACCTCGTATTAATCGTCAACAAAACTTATCGCATGAAATACCATAAAGCACTATGGAGTATAACAATCTACCCGGTTATTCAAAGATTTTAGAGATAAGTCTGGTCAAGTTTCATAGTGGGCCTACGTGCCTATGGATAACTTAAATAGGGACAAACAACACGATCCGGGTCGTATCAATGAACCTGGTGGTAAACAACCAACAGTGTCGCTATTTACCTAAATATATATGAGCCTAGACAAATCAAAACTGATTCCACAAAACAAAGCGGTAATTCTCTTAGTTGCAATAATCCCAATAATCGATTCCCAGTTACTGACTCCGTAGCCTAATCCTTTGTTTCTCTGTTACTATAAATAAACTGTTTATTTATAGATCTTTGAGCTAGGTTATCTAGAGGCTAACCCCATACCAAATGGTATGATTGGCCTGTCCATAGAGCTTAACTCCGTTAAGGCCTATTGAACAGTTTAACTCTAGTCGTATCGGGTGTCTATTAAGTGTACAGGAGCTTTTTAGATCAAATGTTTACATGTATCAATATAAAGCATTTAATGACAAACTTCAATACATGCCAAACTCTGTGAAAAGGCCCCTTTACAGTTTAATTGGGAAACCCACAAAGTCTGACTTTGTATCAAGTTAAATCTGTGTTACCATATCACATATAGCGTTGAAATTTTGGCTATTTCTATAACATTGATTTTTTTATTTGTTCACTTTATTTTTCGAAATATAGTACGAAATATTCGTTGATTTTGAATGTTTATGGGCTCATAGAATGTCTCACACTTTTGATTTCATGATCAAATAAAAATCGTGTATGAATGATTTCAATTTTCTCTACCGTAATAATCTACTTTCACGAGGAATTTGATAAGCGTTAAAATTCACCACCAACAACTGACGCAATAAAACACACATAGAAGGTAAAGTTGTATAGAAAATGCATGCACTTTCGCTTTCAAAAACATTCGAAGGAATTTCTGAGTAGTAAAGTTATACGACTGATTTGCCATATATACATTCGCAGTTGATATTAATCAATTGTTATTAGATAAAAGATACATGTGTCTATATATGTACATACAATACAGAGATACTAGTAAATGTACTTACGAACAAAATGTACGCGAATGGAAATTCCCTGGTGTAATACTCTCGCTTAACTATTTCCGTCCACGGTTAAGTGATTTACATCTAGTCATTCTTTAAATAGATAACGAATTCCAATAACACATAAATAATAAATAAGGGAGAAAACCTTAAATAATTTCATGACATTTTGTATCGACTTAGCTCCGATTAATATGAAAAAAGTATGGAAAACAAGTGAACATAACGCCATTGATAAATAACTGATCTTTAATCTGTTAAAATCGGTTTTAAAATTCGTTTTAATGAAGTCTCTTGTTAACAAAAATCAAGTTTAGACGGAATGTGTCTTTCCTATTTGGCCTATGCGGACTGCACATAGCGAGGCTAATCTGTGGCGACACTTTATACAAATGCATTAATTGATTTATTTAACTTTACCGGTATGCATTTGATTCCCACTACTCCGCATTCCCGAAACATGTTTGCAGGTGCGTGATTCGTTTCGGGGGTTTGGGGGCGGCACCGCACGATACCAAGAGTATATATTTGCTAAAACGGGTTTTATCTACAGTATCATCAGAGAGGACGAGAATGTGGTCAATAATTATGTGGGTACCTGGTCTTATATATTGTTTAATGGTAGGAATGAGTTTCTCTGCTGATCTGCCCTCTACTATCTCGAAAAAGCACCACGTGAATTATCTATTTCTATCTCTCAAAATTCCCCCAACATGTTGACTCTCATCTTTCTCAACAACACGCGTTTAATCTAATTTACGCTCCGAAAATATTGTTATTTACTCAAAAGTGGCAATTTTTCTCTTGTTCTTATTAAGTCGCTATTTCATCTTTGCACATGCCCATAGGGGTAAAGATGCATGGCTGCGTGTTTGTAATTTTTCGCATACCCCATTCCCTTTGTATTGATGGTTTGATAAAACAAGAAAACGCGGAGGCAAAATGACTTAAAATTATTATCTTAAAATTTAATACAATCTTTTGGTTTGTATTTATACAACCAGACGTGTGTCTGGCTCTGTTAACAAACTTAATGTGGAAAATAAAACAGTAATAATGATCACATTTACCTCGCTCTGAGAAAACGGGGCCTAATTAATGTGCGTTTAGTGTCACCCCGGATTTGCCTGCACGACGCTTTCCGCTATTATGGAATTTTCGTTTTAATGAAATCTCTTGTTAACAAAAATCAAGTTTAGGCGGAAAGTGTCTTCCCTTATTTTCCTATACGGACTACACAGGCTGATCTCGGGCGACCCTTTACACAAATGCATTTAGCCCAGTTTTCCCAGAACGCGGGTCAAATAATGAGCTCATTGTGAGGTATGTTTCACTTACCATGCGTCCACCAGCGCTTAAAGCGTACGTATCCTGCGATGTCAAAGGTTCATTGCCGCACGCTATGTTCGTTAGAATCGAATGTGTTCCTTATGAAGAACCAAGGGTTGTTTTGTGAATAACAGCAAAATACAACGTGAATGTCACTGCAGTCTGCCTTTTTTCACGCAACAGTATGTCGATAATTTTCCTCACAAAAAAAACCGTCTCCGCCTTCATGCTTGTTTACTTCCGGTCGCGAAGAGTACCACAGATCCTATTTTGTCGGACATAAGACGAACCCAACCATGTCTACTCCCGATCGTGTAGAGTTCCGCTGTTCACATTTCGGCGGACATTAAACAAAGCCAGGCGGAAACTTCGTCACACTCGTTGAATACAACGGATCTGGACAAAGTCTCTGATGTGATTTGAGCCTCGCTTTGGGAAAACTGGACTTACCGCAGTCCGTACAGGCCCTAAAAGAGATAACCCTTTCCATCTAGACTTGATTTTTTTAGAACAAACTTAATCTAAATACAAAGTTTTAGAAAAGCGGAAAGTGTAGTTCCTGATAAGCCTATATGGCCTTTAAAGGCTACTCTGGGATGAAACTTTACGCACATGCATTAAGACCAGTTTTTACAGAACGCGACTCAAATAAACTTCGTTCTTCGTTCTAAACGCCATTATTATCCGGTTCTGTTGACGAAGATGAAGCTGTTTAAAGCGTTAACATATAAAATATATTGTATTTTATTTCTCTATTTGGAAGAACCCCACTCATGTTTGTTTAATGAACATGATGACAGGCACAGTGTGAATACACTTTAAGTCACCCATACACCTCTTGAATGTCTAAATGTTTAACCAAGATCGTCAAACTGACTGAAGATCTCTCACCCAAGTAAAGCTGAAAATGTTGTTTGAGAGACGACAAGTACTTACGTTTTTGTTTTATTTTGCTAAAAAAGTATATGGCCCGTGCTCTGTGAAAAGGGGATTTAATGCATGTGCGTAAAGTGTCCCAGATAAGCCCGTGCAGTACGCATAGGCTACTCAGGGACGACATTTTCAGCTTTTATGATATTTTTCGTTTTAAGAAAGTCTCATCATAGCAAGAATCAAGTTTAAGCGGAAAGTGTCGTCCCTGAATAGCCTCATTGCATACCGACTGCGATTTCATACATACACACGTGGCTAAAAATAAATGTTTCGCGTTGCAACGCTTTATAATTTTCGGGTTTTCAAATCGTCAAAACATGCATATAATGGATATTTTTGAGCATGGTACATGTTCAGGATAATTGTTTCCTCGTAAATATTATAACTACAACGAAAGTTTGCAAATCTGAAACAATTGTTTTGAATTTGGTCAAATTGCCAAAACGTAAAAAGGTCAATTTAAAACACAATCGGTTGATCAAATATTTTTCAAGTTGAGGAGGCAGTGCCTGTTCACATGAACCGTGTACGGTAATATAACCGAGGATTTTGATTGGCTGAACAGCTTTGGGAGTAACTAGTTATTTTATTTGGTTATAAAATAGTGAGGACTTTTTGGTTATAGTCGTAAACAACTTTTGGGTCGTGCTCTCAAAGTGTCCACTCCGCTTTCTGTGAAGGAATACGAATTATACCTGTAAGTGTTTAAAATTGTAAAATGTTTGTGTTTGCTATGTTTTAATAGTTTGTTTTAATCAATGAGCTAAGTAAATTAATTAAAGTAGTAAAACGTGTCAGTTAAAAGTATCTAACAATAAACATAATCTGTATAGATTGTATTGTATGTTAACAACGGGGCACTCATACTAAGCAGGATTTTGATGTAAGTTTCTGCCATTTGATGCATCAATAATAAGACATCGGCTGTTCCTATTAATTAATAATTATAATGTAAAAAAGTATAGTATGACAAGTTTGTTTTGTTGGAGGTACAAGACTTGTATTACGTACGCAATCGAGTATATGTTTTATAATTGAATGCCACTTGCATGCGTTTATGTTCTACAAATAAGTTTAAAAGCGATAATCGTTTGTATTTTTTTATGGAAAGCTGACCTAGGCGTTTTATAACATAATTTGTATTACGAAGAAATGTGCGTATGCTGTTTTATTTTGGATGCAAGCATTCGTTAAACACATGTGAGGTTGTTGTGCTTAGTGCTGTAAATTTAATTTGAGTTGTATTGTTTGATTTTATTATTAATTATTGGCGTCGCTCTGGAGAGCGGTGACTAGTATGTAATACATTTTTTTCGCTTATGGGAGCAGAAGTTATTTTACGGATCAATGTATATATTTTTGTTTTAAGAATATCTTGCATAGTGGTGATTTTTTGTGTAAATTAGTGTAAATAAGTACTGCATGTGTGCCTATTGCATTTATTACTACATGTATTGCCAATAATGCAAAGCTAATTGTTTTAATTAATAACTGATCCACAATTTATCACAGGGGAAAGATCACAGTGACTGGGCAACTACGCGAAACTTTCTGGTTTTGTATAAAAACAAAACATAATCAAAATATATTTATTTTGTGGTATTTCTAATTTGCTTATTAAGTGGAGAATCAATGTAGCACGATATTTGACGACCTATCGCGCAAGCAGTTTATTAGAAGGCGTAGTGGTACGAAAACGTACAATGTATTACTTTATTAATAGACATTTAATAACGATCGCTATACACAATTTCAACAAATAGCAGTATATAAATGATGTCAGCCGGAATAGCTCAGTTAGACTAAAGTTGTTTACGCAACAATCAACTAGAGGCCCCCGGTTCAATCCCGGGTTCCGGCACGAACGGAACAGTTCGGCGGCTGACAATTTTTTCAGTCAGGTTAATAAATATAATAAAGCTTTATTTTATGAAGACATTTTAAAATCAATTTAACTTCAATTGGACATTTTATTAAAATTAATGGATGCCGCGTGGTGACAACGTTAATTTAAATTTCTTACATCACTTAAATATCTTATAAAAATACACGTGTTTTATATTAACAAATAAATGCAAACAACACATCTATTATCCATGTATTTTTATGGTTGTCTATCATAGGCCCTAAGTACTATCCCTACCACATGTAGAGCGCGAAGCGCGACACGTATTATTGATTGTAACAATGCGTTGCGATAAAGGAAGCAGCCGCTTATCAAGGAGGAGCTGTGTCCCAGCAACCCGTTTTCCTAGAGTCAAGCACTCCTCGGAGTTTTTTTTAAGAACCACCTCTAGAGCGCAAAGCGCGACACGAATTACTATTCAGGTGATATGGGCCCTTTAGCATTATCCGACCATTACGTCCATAGTTGTATTCCTTAGAATTTGAGAAATTTTGAAATCGTTGTTCGAAGTCCAAAATTTTCATCCGATTGTTCCCAAACTTGCACATTTTTTTATCAATGAGGACCCAACACAAACTCAATATGAGCAATATCGGACCATAAGTCCAGAATTATGTCTCTTTGAATTTAAAAATAAAACTGAAAAACTGCTTGGTTAGGTGATTATGTCAACATTTTTCATCAGATTTTTTCCAAACTTACAGTGTCTTCATATCAACGAGCATTTTTACATCATTTAAAATGAGAAACATCGGGACAAAAGTCCAGAATTTTGTTCTATTAAATTTAAGAAAATAAACAATTTCTACTTGTTTAAAAGATTTTACAACTTTCGTCTGAATTTTTCAAAACTTGTTAAGTGTTTTTATATCAGTATTACTCGAACCCTTTTGAAATTGATGAATATCGGAGCAATATATATATTATGATCTTTTGCTGAATTTCAAACCCCTATCGTAAATGAGCAACGTAAGAATAAGTTCAGAATCATCTCCCCTTGAAGTTGAGAAAAATATGAAATTACGCTTACAAGATGAAGCAGATTTTTTAAAACCTACACAGTTCTGTTCGATTAATTAAAACTGATCACGGATGCCAGTAAAAAAAGGAAACCAATGTAAATAAAATGAACTATGAAATATTTGGGGGTTACAACACAAAATCATAGATAATGGTTATTTTGGGGGTTATAACACAACATCATAAATAATGGTTATTTGGGGGTTATAACACAAAATTATAGATAATGGTTATACCAGTATCTTTTTCTATTTTGTTTAAAATAATCGGCTAATACATATAATATTTACAGTAGAAAAAATCGTTCCATGTAACTTCATTGAGTGCCGTTTACACTGAAATTCCCGACGCCCTTTGATGCTTTGCATCAATACTTATCTTGTACATTGAATATTGTGAATCATTAATTTTAAGTGCTTTCTTTCCACAATGGATGAATAAATCAACCACACCTAGTTCCTGTATTATCAGACAATTCCTAGTCACCAAATTTAACCCCAGAAACCCTCAGGACTCATAACAAAAACAATAAAAACATGTGTGAACATCAACTTCAGCAATCTCATCCCAACATTTGATAACAAACTTAAAGTGACTTTCTGGTTTAAATCATAGCTCCAAACAATATATTGAATACAAACCAAAATAAAAACAACATGAACGTGCGATTTTCAAAAAGCTATTTGGCTTTGTGATAAACAATTGTACATACAATAAATAAATTGATTGATTAAAATGGTAAATTAATTAATACAAAAATTAAATGTTATTTAACTCTGACATCTTCGTCTTTCAATAAAACATTATGGTACTAAAATGTATTCAAGAGACAGTATGCAAAACAAAACAAAAATCGGTTTATCAGTAATAATAGTACATTCAAACACGATAAAAATTTAGCAGTGTTTTTAAGTAAAAACTCAGTGAATCAAAACGACTGAGGCGATTTCAGAGCACACAAAGTGCTCTTTTCTTGCTTTAGTCATTTATATATACCTGGGTGGCAATCATTAATTTTGAGACAATGTGTTTTTAAAAGCTATGTTTGATTTCGTTTTATTGCTTTAAAACGTGATTCTTTCCTTATTGATATTATATTTTTATTGCTGAAATGTATCATAAAGAGGTCCCCTTGATTGAGGATGTCACTAATCTAGGCTAACCATTAGTAATATCATCACATCATAATATAGTTTTAAGGCTTCGATATTCCAACATTAGCCTGGTATTAAAGCTTGATGCTCGTATTTGTGTGAAGTTACAAATGGACCCAAAAAAGGTGATTCGAAGCATGGCTGTTTAAATCCGATGAAATGTTCAACTGATTCGGCCCTTTCGTCCTTTGTGGCTCATTTGGCACTTTTGAAGACTAAGATACAGATCACACATCCAACGTATGTGGCCAAACATCCAATGTATGTGGCCAAACATCCAACGTATGTGGCCAAACATCCAACGTATGTGGCCAAACATCCAACGTATGTGGCCAAACATCCAACGTATGTGGCCAAACATCCAACGTATGTGGCCAAACATCCAACGTATGTGGCCAAACATCCAACGTATGTGGCCAAACATCCAACGTATGTGGCCAAACATCCAACGTATGTGGCCAAACATCCAACGTATGTGGCCAAACATCCAACGTATGTGGCCAAACATCCAACGTATGTGGCCAAACATCCAACGTATGTGGCCAAACATCCAACGTATGTGGCCAAACATCCAACGTATGTGGCCAAACATCCAACGTATGTGGCCAAACATCCAACGTATGTGGCCAAACATCCAACGTATGTGGCCAAACATCCAACGTATGTGGCCAAACATCCAACGTATGTGGCCAAACATCCAACGTATGTGGCCAAACATCCAACGTATGTGGCCAAACATCCAACGTATGGGGCCAAACATCCAACGTATGTGGCCAAACATCCAACGTATGTGGCCAAACATCCAACGTATGTGGCCAAACATCCAACGTATGTGGCCAAACATCCAACGTATGTGGCCAAACATCCAATTCGTCGCTTATATTACATGTTTCAATGCCCCCTGTCCATATTCAGTGATCACAGTCCAAATCACAATTATTCTCGAACATTTGACTATCACGTGCTATTAGCGGACACCGCGCTGATAGTGCCGTCTGAATTCGTCCCCTGCACGTGACCATTAATACAATATATATACATATACACACACACACATATATATATATATATATATATATATATATATATATATATATATATATATATATATATATATATATATATATATATATATATATATATATATTTATTTATTTATTTATTTATTTATTTTATTTATTTATTTATATTTTATTTTAATTAATTTTTAACTTAGAGTGCCAATTTTTCATTGGCCAAAAGTATGAAAACATTTTTTTTTCAATCATAGACTAATACGTAGAGCACAAAATAGCCACGTGACTATTTCAGAATGATAGCTGTCTTTTATGTACAAGTGGTCTTATGCGTATCTTTTGGTTACTGAAACAAAATCACGGTACTTGACAATTCATAAGTTATGTCTTTTCATCTAATGGTAACTGTACATGTGTCTGAGCTTCCCTTGATTAAAGACTAGCAAGTGCTTGTATATTACACGAGCCCTACAAAGTTGACATGTGCGTGATTTTTCATCTGACTTTACCTTTGTAGGTGTGTTTCAGCGGTTTACTCAGTGTCCGAATGTCCTAAACAAGAATATTCACGGACTAGGGACTTACACGTGCATATACACAAACGCCTTATACAATATTATAGTTACGTGCCTACTAAATTCATTCATCACACTAAGCGTTTTAATAGCTTTTTAATGTACAGTGATTTTGCCCAAAAGACCCAGACATGAGTACCGGGTACTTGTAAATAAAAAAGCAGCTTTCAAGCTGCTAAGTTGCGTGGCGTCTTAATTCATCATGTGAACATAAACACGTTTGAATTTACCGTTTGTGTTACATTATTACATACAGTGACTATGTTTGAGAGCCTTTAGTTCTCAACAAGAGCTTTCCCGGACCATAGCCATCTATTACAGCACACATGCTTCTGCCGTACTGATATAACACGCGTTGTCTAAATACATCTTGAAGATGTGACCATTTTGCATATTTAGCGTTTTTGTATTGACTGATACGTAGGGCACCCATCTTACAGTTTCCTAGAGTCCCAAACAAGATTGTTTTTATTATGGCCTTACACTTGTTTTTAGCGTATACAACACGCACAGGTGGTTAGCGTGTGGCTATGATATTAAATAGTGAAATTATCATTTTGATTGCTAAATAATCACATTATAACAAAAAATAAACTTTTCAGAAAAAAAATATTTCACTATCAAATATATATACATAACAAGGTATCCAACTCAAAATCACCCGAAAACGGGGTGCATCGCTTTGAACAGCCATAACTTCATCAATTGTGCAGCGATGTTCACGATCTTGGTCTTATTCAACGCAGAAATGAATTTCCTTTCTGGAAATGTACATGTCTTGCAATACTTTTACAAATGCTGGGTTAACTTTTAAGAAATAACACGATACACAACTCGCATGACCTACTTAACATCGATCATAAAGGTTAAATGAATGAAATCTTCACGGAGTAAAGGGCATTTTTCCTTCAAAAGTCACGGACCTCGATACCATAATTCAATAAAACGTATGAAAAAAAACATTCTTACCGTGCTTGTCGTTGCATTATGCATCAAAACTAACTGCCCAGCGCCGTTTGAAACCTTTGTTTACATACATTTCAACTTACCGACATTTTCAACACACGAGTGATTTCATTGGTCCAATGCGAAGGTGTGTCTTTACAACTGAAGATTTCATTCATTAATTCTGTCTGATCGGTGTCAAGTAGGTTACGCGAGTTGTGTATCGTGTTATTTCTTAAAATTTGACCCAACATTTGTAGAAATATAACAAGATATATACATTTATAGAAAGGAAATTCATGTTTGCGTTGAATAAGACCAAGATCGTGAAAATCGCTGTACACTTGATGAAGTTATGGCTGTTCTGAAAGCGATGCACCCCGTTTTCCGGATGAATTTGAGTCGGATACCTTGTTATATATATATTTGATAGTGATTTTTTTTATAGAAAAGTTGATTGTTCGTTATAATATGATTATTTATCATTCAAAATGATGTTTTCACTAATTATCATAGCCGCACGCTAACCACCTGTGTTTCAACATACATGTACATGTAGATTTACACAAAGAGTTGTTCTAAACATAAATTATTTGAAAAAAAACTATACTCGCCTAATTTGTTCTTGGACGCTGCAGATTTTGATGGCGTCTAAATCTAGCCTTCACATCCTGAAGTTTGTGACCCAAACACAAGATAATCCGTATTAATTCTAATTAAACTTTTAAACAATTGTTGCAAACGGGGTATTCTTACTGAATAGACTTTCTTTGGTAAAATAACAAAGACAAAGTTTATTCATCAAAAAAAATACCCTTACGTTCATTTACATCCAAAAGCAAAACAATTCGAATAGACTTCTGAACCAAAATACATACCCATCAGTATGCTCTACACACGCAGTTTCACATCCAAATAAACACGCACATTCTGAAAATCAATAACACGAATAAGCCAGATCTACACGTAGATTTAAATCCTTTGTCTCACCGGTTCCATCCGAGGTAAGTAGTCCATAGAATATGCACTTTTTCATAATAACACCCAGGATACATTAACACGAAAAAGTGCGCGTCTTCAATGTTTTAATTCCCAGACATGGCATTCTAGTTTCGTGTACAGCACAAAATGACATCACATATTATTGGAAAATGACGCAATAAGTATGCCATGTTATGACGCCATTAATCAGCTGATTCATTATACGGATGGCGAAAAATTATGTCCCTTGACTAGATCTAAAGGTTGAAGGTCGTATAATTTTAAAGCTAAAGTTTTCTCGACTCCAGATATTTCTTATGAAAAATCATTCAGTGGTAGAATAAAAAGTAGTCCGTGTACGCGACAAGTATATTCAACAAGGTGGGAGAAAAGCTCGTTTATTCCATGGGGTGTTATACCGTAAATGTCGCGCTGAATATGGGATAAAGTTGGAGAACTCAAACCTCTTGCATAAATTATACAACGCTTTCTCGCGCGGATACGGCAGTTGTGGCGGGTAGTAGATAACACCGAACTGACTTGAAATTTTTATTAACAACATTAGCCGTTAGCTATCGCGAAGAACTAAAAATGGTATGATGTGGTATGAGACAGTATTATAATAAATACTATTACTATCAACACAACACAAAACAAGTTACGAGTGCATAGAAAATATATTTTTTCTATGATCACGAGTGACGTGTGTGAAGTTAGCCTATTTAGCCTTTTTAGCTTATTTAGCCTATTTAGTACATAGGTTGAAACAAACATCCTATTTAGCCTATTTAGCCAATTTAACAGCCTCTTCAGCCTTTTTAGCCTATTTTAGCCTATTTAGTAAATAGGTTGAACATACATCCTATTTAGCCTATTTAGCCTATTTAACAGCATTTTCAGTCTATTTAGCCTATTTAGCCTATTTAGTATATAGGTTGAAACATACATCCTATTTAGCCTATTTAACAGCTTTTTCAGCCTATTTAGCCTATTTAACCTATTTAGTACATTGGTTGGAACATACATCCTATTTAGCCCATTAAGCCTATTTAGTACATAGGTTGAAACAAACATCCTATTTAGCCTATTAAGCCAATTTAACAGCCTCATCAGCCTTTTTAGCCTATTTAAGCCTATTAAGCCTATTTAGTAGATAGGTTGAAACATTCATCCTATTTAGCCTATTTAGCCTATTTAACTATTTAGCCTATTTACCAGCATTTTCAGCCTATTTAGCCTATTTAGCCTATTTAGTATATAGGTTGAAGCATACTTCCTATTTAGCCTATTTAGCCTATTTAACAGCCTTTTCAGCTTATTTAGCCTATTTAGCCTATTTAGTACATAGGTAGAAACATACATCCTATTTAGCCTATTAAGCCTTTTTAACAGCATTTTCAGCCGATCGGCAGTCGACGGCTGGTCAGCGTGCTTTAGGTCTCTTCCGGGGGATAACTCTTGTTCGTCCGAAAGGGGCCCTTAAAGGGGCATACCCGCTCACAGGCAAAAATGTCGCGTAATACGCTAAATAGGTTGCACCTGGCTCCGATCCTAATTAAAAGTCCCGGCCGAAACTAGGTCAGCCCGACAGGCAGTCGACGGCTGGTCAGCATGCACTAGGTCTCTTCCGGGGGATAACTCTTGTTCGTCCGAAAGGGGCCCTTAAAGGGGCATACCCGCTCACTGGGAAATGACGCATACGAGATGAAGGCTAAATAGGCTGCATGCACGGGGCCGATCCTAATTAAAAGTCCCGGCCGAAACTAGTTCAGCCCGATCGGCAGTCGACGGCTGGTCAGCGTGCACTAGGTCTCTTCCGGGGGATAACTCTTGTTCGTCCGAAAGGGGCCCTTAAAGGGGCATACCCGCTCACAGGCAAAAATGTCGCGTAATACGCTAAATAGGATGCACCTGGCTCCGATCGTAATTAAAAGTCCCGGCCGAAACTAAGTCAGCCCGACAGGCAGTCGACGGCTGGTCAGCGTGCACTAGGTCTCTTCCGGGGGATAACTCTTGTTCGTCCGAAAGGAGCCCTTAAAGGGGCATACCCGCTCACTGGGAAATGACGCATACGAGATGAAGGCTAAATAGGCTGCATGCACGGGGCCGATCCTAATTAAAAGTCCCGGCCGAAACTAGTTCAGCCCGATGGGCAGTCGACGGCTGGTAAGCGTGCACTAGGTCTCTTCCGGGGGATAACTCTTCATCGTCCGAAAGGGGCCCTTAAAGGGGCATACCCGCTCACAGGCAAAAATGTCGCGTAATACGCTAAATAGGTTGCACCTGGCTCCGATCCTAATTAAAAGTCCCGGCCGAAACTAGGTCAGCCCGACAGGCAGTCGACGGCTGGTCAGCGTGCACTAGGTCTCTTCCGGGGGATAACTCTTGTTTGTCCGAAAGGGGCCCTTAAAGGGGCATATCCGCTCAATGGGAAATGACGCATACGAGATGAAGGCTAAATAGGCTGTATGCACGGGGCCAATCCTAATTAAAAGTCCCGGCCGAAACTAGTTCAGCCCGATGGGCAGTCGACGGCTGGTCAGCGTGCACTAGGTCTCTTCCGGGGGATAACTCTTGTTCGTCCGAAAGGGGCCCTTAAAGGGGCATACCCGCTCACAGGCAAAAATGTCGCGTAATACGCTAAATAGGTTGCACCTGGCTCCGATCCTAATTAAAAGTCCCGGCCGAAACTAGGTCAGCCCGACAGGCAGTCGACGGCTGGTCAGCGTGCACTAGGTCTCTTCCGGGGGATAACTCTTGTTCGTCCGATAGGGGCCCTTAAAGGGGCATACCCGCTCACTGGGAAATGACGCATACGAGATGAAGGCTAAATAGGCTGCATGCACGGGGCCGATCCTAATTAAAAGTCCCGACCGAAACTAGTTCAGCCCGATGGGCAGTCGACGGCTGGTCAGCGTGCACTAGGTCTCTTCCGGGGGATAACTCTTGTTCGTCCGAAAGGGGCCCTTAAAGGGGCATACCCGCTCACAGGCAAAAATGTCGCGTAATACGCTAAATAGATTGCACCTGGCTCCGATCCTAATTTAAAGTCCCGGCCGAAACTAGGTCAGCCCGACAGGCAGTCGACGGCTGGTCAGCGTGCACTAGGTCTCTTCCGGGGGATAACTCTTGTTCGTTGTATGTTTCAACCTATGTATTAAATAGGCTAAATAGGCTGAAAATGCTATTAAATAAGCTAAATAGGCTAATTAGGATGTACCGTATGTTTCAACATTTGTACTACACTTTCTAAATAGGCTGAAAAGGATGTTAAATAGGATAAATAGGCTAAATACGATGTATGTTTCAAGCTATGGCTAAATAGGCTGAAAAGGCTGTTAAATAGGCTAAACAGGCTAAATACGATGTATGTTTCAACCTATGTTCTAAACTTTCTAAATAGGCTGAAAAGGCTGTAAAATATGCTAAATAGGCTAAAAAGGATGTATGTTTCAACCTATATACCAAATAGGCTAAATAGGCTAAATAGGCTGTTAAATAGGCTAAATCAGCTAAATAGGATGCATGTTTCAACCTATGTACTAAATAGGCTAAATATGCTAAATAGGCTGAAAATGCTGTTAACTATGTACGTAATAAGCTAAATAGGCTAAAAATGATGTTAAATAGGCCAAATAGGCTAAATAGGATGTATGCTTCAACCTATGTACTAAATAGGCTAAAAAGGTTAAATAGGCTAAAAATGCTGTTAAATAGGCTAAATAGGCTTAATAGGATTATGTTTCAACCTATATACTAAATAGGCTAAATAGGCTAAAAAGGCTGAAAATGCTGTTAAATAGGCTAAATAGGCTAAATATGCAAAATAGGATGTATGTTTCAACCTATATACTAAATAGGCTAAAAAGGCTGTTAAATAGGCTAAATCGGCTAAATAGGATGCTTGTTTCAACCTATGTACTAAATAGGCTAAATAGGGTAAATAGGTTGAAAATGCTGTTAACTATGTACTTAATAGGCTAGATAGGCTGAAAATGCTGTTAAATAGGCTAAATATGCTAAATAGGATGTATGTTTCAACCTATGTACTAAATAGGCTAAATAGGCTGAAAAGGCTATAACATAGGCTAAATAGGCTAAAATAGGCTAAATAGGCTATATAGGCTGTTAAATAGGCTAAATAGGCTAAAAAGGATGTATGTTTCAACCTATTAACTAAATAGGCTTAATAGGCTAAAATAGGCTAAAAAGGCTGAAGAGGCTGTTAAATTGGCTAAATAGGCTAAATAGGATGTTTGTTTCAACCTATGTACTTAATAGGCTAAATAGGCTAACTTCAAACACGTTCACGAGTGAATTAAAATCGATATTCCAACAAAGCCAACAAATATCCTCTATTTATTGAATAATTTATTATCAGATACGATCATGTCGCGATTTGATTCACTTGCGTCGCAATATAAACTTAATGGCGTCCCTTTCATGGTTTGCACAAATTAAATTCTTCTTGATACAAGTGATGATTTTTTCGCGTAAACTTCTTATGTTACGTTTGTACGATCTACACGTATCGATTAAGATAAGTTATCTACCTTGTTTTACGAGTTGCCGCTAAAGTTCTCAATCTTGAACCAATCTCCACGCAGAGTTGTCGTTCCTTGCTCTCGCATACAACTCCGTGAAAGGCTCAGCACGCCATTTTGTCTATAAAATAGCTAAAACCGAACAAACGCATTCAATGTATATTAGATTGGATATTTAAGATCGCATGCATTAAATTAAGAAATACGACTTTTAAATGTACGATAAATCGTGCAAATACTTGCGAGTTTTAATGCAACTCTTTGGAACTATTTTATTGCCCATTTACGCAGATGGAATCATTCCACGCACTTTACATATGTAAATAATTGAACATAATGTTTATTGAGTGACGTTAGGAATTTC
Source organism: Dreissena polymorpha (assembly GCF_020536995.1). Lineage (NCBI taxonomy): Eukaryota > Metazoa > Mollusca > Bivalvia > Myida > Dreissenidae > Dreissena > Dreissena polymorpha. Next base: position 7,339,647 of record NC_068365.1, on the reverse strand, counting down.
TTCGATGTGTGTATGTATGTTGGTTTCTTAACAACAAAAAAACATATCAATTTTATAATAATGAATTAAGACTGATATAAGAGATCATGGTATGAGATGGTTTTCTTTAATGCAGTGAATGCAATGTAACCGTCGTGCAAGAGATTGTTTAGTATACTGTAACCTCAATGATGAACGCTTGGTATGATCATGACATGAATGAGACGCTTTCATAACAATAGTCCGTTCTGAGCCCAACACAGAGGTGAATGTAATGTAACCGTCGTGCAAGAGATTGATCTTGACCTAGGGTTACGAGCAAGTATCAGTATGTTCATTTATGCATGAATTGCTTTGATTTGATCATAAATACACGCTGCAAAGCGTTAAATTAGCAGTCACGTAATTGTGTTATAAAAATTGCGAAAACTAACAGGCATATTAAACCAAGTTGCGTTTAACTCGTTTCATATAAACCTATTTACATAGCTTTGTTCCAGGATGTGTCAATCGTCACACATCGACTATTTCCGGAGTCCTCCGTAAGATAGATATATGCAATAAATCGTCTGCTGTTACAGAATTAGGCTGTTATATGCGTTTTGAACATTAGTACTACATACAAAACATGTATAGGTCGCGGATACAAATGTATGCAGTACATCCTTAAAGTGAAGTGGATTAACGCCTATTGTATCATTCATGTTTGCAATGTTCAATCCCGTACTAACGTATAACTATGCTCTTACCGAAAATACTTTTAATTGTTTAATTGTATTTATAGCTTTTTCTATAAGGATGTGTCAATCGTGATACATCGACTATTTCCGGAGTCCTCCGTAAGATAGATTTATGCTACAGAATTAGGCTGTTGTATACGTTTTAACCATAAGCACATGTATAGGTCCCTGATACAAATGTATGCAGTTTACCCTTGAAGTGAAGTGGATTAACGCCTACAGTATCATTCATGTTCGCAATGTTCAATCTCGTACTCACTTATAACTACAAATTGGTTAACGCCAAACGTGAATACTTTATCGCATGTTTCGGACTTCTGTGAGTAAATGCTATAAAGGCTAAGGCAGTTAATCGTTCAGTGGCGTAGCAAGAGGCATATATAGGCTGAGGCAGTTAATCGACCCCTTGGAAATTTGTGTTGCATTGACAAGCTCTGCGTTCATTGCGTGTCTTCTGTTGTCTATGATATGGCTTGAATCTCTTAAGTTACTCTGCTTTCCTAGCGCGTCCCAAGTGCGTCCAATTTTCACTTGCGAGCAGCTATTAATAGCATTGTTAACGTGGATGACGTGTAACTATTGCACATTCTTAATTTGTCTTCCTCTTTAAACTCAGACAATAATGATTAAGTAGAAAGAAAGTATACGACACCATTACCGGCATCAATCTGTATTATTATACTATTATTGTACCACTTATTATCACATACATTTCGTTTCGTCGACGTCATTCTCCGCTAACTCTTGAATCCCATCCGGGGACTTCCTTCCCTTTTAGTCTACTGTTGAACAGCTGCTGTTGTGTTAATATCAGCCAAAGATGCCGAAACAGACCTGGATGCGGGCGTGCTTAACAATTCGGAATGGGTCAAGAGGCGAGTATTAGCTGGGCCACAGTGGAACCTAGTCCTTCATTCATAATTATTTTAAAGTCACTTTTGTGATAGTGAAGCTCTGTTACGATCATGGCCTGTTCTTTACAGCTCAGAAATACAATGATTTACCTATGCTTTCTTTTCTTGTTTTGTTTTTACTATTAAGGTATTGTTATTTTCTTATAACATACGTGTAAAGGATATTTCGCCTATATGGCGAGGAATGAAGATGATCCAGACACTTAGTTGTGAACACTGCCTACAATAACTGACTGATGCTTTCGTTTCTGTTTGCTGTCTTTACGATATTTATATTTTCTTATAACATACATATCGAGGATGACTATTTTACCTCTAGGGAGAGGACGGAAGATAATACCGACACTTTGTAGTTACCGATGGTTTAATTTTGGGCGTTGAAAATTACTTAACTTTGTGTAGCGCGTAATTGAAATAAATACACCATTCAAATTAAACTGAACTCTAAAGAATGCACCATGTCAGTTTTGTTTCAAAAATTACGTCATGCGAGCGCCACCATTTTGTTTGTTTACCTTGTAGATTTTTTCCTACAATCTCATTTTTGAAAAAACGTGTATCGGCATGTGAAGTGCACTTGTTTGTATTTTCACACGGAAGCTCACGAAAGCACGGGCGGTATGATATCACAAATATTTGATGTTTAAATACACTTTTGTAGTTATGCTTTTTGAAGACCGCTCTAAATCTGCATATATAACGGGACAAGAAATATGTATTGACTATTGAACAATAACCGACAATGCCATATTTACTGATTATGTGTTGACTATTGAACAATTACCGACAATGCCATATTCCTTGCAGATGAGAGGCTGGAGACACCGCTTTCCATCAAGGTGCCCATGATCCCTTGTTTGACACGCACGGAGACATGATGTTCGAGGGCGGGGCGAAGTCCGTGTTTGCGCCACTGTGTGGCAAATCGCTGGATCTGATCTGGTAGGAGACGCGCCTAATGTTCTTTTAATGATTGGATTGACGTTCTGCGAAGTTATTTATGTTTTGGATTAATTTCCTGTTCTGAGCTCTGTGAGTAAAGGCTCAAATCTCCGAAAAGATATGGGGCCAGTGTTAACATGCCTTAGCATCACAATACCCAAATAATTTTAGTTCTGTCGGTGTACAAACATTTGCCAATGTGACTGCTATATATATAGTGTATGCATGATCATTTTTCAAGGATGTATAATCGTGGTCACACCGTGGTTGGCGCGGAGATAGCAGAGCAAGCGGTCCAAGAACTGTTCTCAGAGAAAAAGCTTGATGTTCACGTGCAGCACGTAGAGGGAGTTGGGCCGCTGTACAAGGTATGTACACTCAAGGTGAACGTTTACTGGGGGCGGAGCTTGCAAAGCAGGTGTTTCTCCTTGGAGAACAATATGGCAATCATTTAATACATCGCAAACGTGTATACGTTGTTTTACGAGCCTGGGTTACTCTGTTTTCTATGCCTTGAATAATTTACTTTTATTTTTTTTTAAACAAGAGCCCAATATTGTCAACTTGCAATGAACCCATGGAGTAATTCATGACCCAGATATAGACTTTTATTGTAGAAACGAAGGGAAAACGTATTTATGGTCAGCCTTTAAGTTTCTAAGTTTAACTTACTTTTACGTGGGTTGTCCCCCACCTTGGTTACCTTATTATTTTAAAATAAATAAGCTGAGTTACAAGATATTGGTAGATGCCCCAGTTTAGAGTTGTCTTTTTTATTCACAGAGCACGGACGGCACGGACGGTCGGCTACAAGTGTATGTCGGAGATCTGTTTGATTTGACCAAGTAGGAGCAATACTGTATCGCTTAATGAAAAAGCTGGGTTTAATGCATGTGCGTAAAGTGTCGTCCCAGATTAGCCTGTGCAGTTCGCACAGGCTAATAAGGGACGACATTTTCCGCCTTAACTGAATTTTCGTGTAGAAGAGACTTCATTTAAACAAAAAATACCATAAAAGCGGGAAGTGTGTCCCTGATTAGCCTGTGCGGACTGCACAAGCTAATCTGGGATGACACTTTACGCACATACATTCAGCCCAGTTTTCTCAGAACGCGACTCTAATGTTTTTCACACGACGTGCCTAAAATAATTGCATTTGTTTCATAACAGAAACATTATCACAATCTTCGGGCACACTGTTAAAAATACCAACCTTTATTTTCCCCCTAACTTTATTCACGTTGAAGTGCGTGTATTGCAAAATATTTAACAGCTTTTACAGCTTCGATATACCACTCAATATAACATTGACTCGATTTGAAATGATATATCTCTTTCGATTCTATTTATGCCACGCCTGTTCGCTACTAAATCTTACACACCTATTATTAATTGTATATGTTCATAGATAGCTTGTGCGAGTTTGACCGAGTCTGGGATTCCAGGTCACTCGTGGCTATTAACGTGGTGGATCAGGAGAGGTGATGATTGTATTATCAAAAACAAAAAAAGTTTTATATTTTGCTGTGACGTGCCTCCGTTTCGGACCTCTTTCGGCATGTACGAGCAGTTTTACAAGGCGGATTGTGTTTGTTTTGTCCATGTGGATTCTTCCGCAACAACTGAAAGGGTTAAAACACATTCTTACAAATTTATAATGCCAATTATATCAGTGTTATATATTTTACATAAGAATAACACATGAAAATATTCATGCTCATTTGATAAATCCATGGACGCCAATCTTATGAAGAACATGACCAATAGAAACGCAGAGACACTCACATAAAAACAACTTCATTTTACGCACAAACGTTAACCAACTACATGCATATAAAACAGCGTCACAAGTTGTGACCGGTTAGCAATATAAATTGTTGACTTGAACGCTTAACATGCACGTGTTTCAAATCAGAGGATGTTCTCGTTTATAGGTACCGCGACCTGCTTTTGTCATCACTGAAGAAGGATGGGCAGTATTACCTCATGATCATTGACTATGACCCCGCCGTCTGGCCAGGTACGCAGTGAACTTTCGACAACCGCCCCTTACCATTACCACAGCCAACTAACCTCAAATGTTCAACTTTCTACTTGGTCGCAGATGAAATAAACCTCAATGCTACAGAAACTCATAGGATATAGTAAATAATAATAAAAACCATGTCTACGATAAGTAAATTGTTTTTATGCTAGAAACGAAAAATAAAGTGCACGTGCATTTCTTACAGCAAATGGTTCAAATGTCAAAGTATTGCTAATATTCAGGCCACGTTTTTTATGCATTACAACTATCACAAGGCGCATTTATCAGTGATTGTCTTAATTGATTTGTGGTTTCGATTTGCCCTACTACATTAGTAAGCACATTTCAAGAATCGATACTATTTTAATATCATTTCAGGTGCCAAACAAAAATTCTGTACACTTTTAGATTTTTTTCGATCAGCCACTTTTGTTCAGTTGAGTCGGACTGTTTCTCACATACCTTCCCAGCCTTTGTTTGTCTCATTTTTTGTCTGAGCACCTTTAAAATTGACTTTGTTTTAGTATGATGATAGCGTAATAAAGTCAAATGATTGTTTACTACTTAAGGTAAGAATTTGTATTTTCCATTATATGTTTACCTGTTGTTCTTATTGCATATTGCTTATTGCTGTTATATACTTATTCCGGCTGAAAGAGCGTATGTTTCAGGACCGCCACACAACATCACGGATCAGAGGGTCAGACAATTGTACGGTATGTGAGATATAAGTAATTTTTTCTGCTAAATTGAAACAGGCCATTCTCTAAATTAATTCCTTTCTCGATCAAATTTCTACCTGCTTCTTACTTCTAGGCGAAGCAATACATGTTGCAATACAATACAATATGCATGTAATTACGTATGTTATAGTTTATGAATGATCTGCAAAATGTATAAGCAAGATATTTAATATTATTTTTCCATATTTTGTCTTGTCAGTAGTTATTAACACATGTGTAATAAACATAAATGGAATTTAGTGATATGACCTTGACCTTGAGGATTTGACCTCGGCCCAGCCAGCGGACATTGAACCTGTCCATATATATATTATGATAGGCCTGGACTGATATGCGATTTTTTCGCCGAACCTCAAACAAAATGCAACAGAAAATGTTTTAAGATTACACGTTTCCTTTTACGTAAAAAAATCGCGATTGAAAGATCAAGAGTAAATAGTAGTTTTTCGCCTCTTAAAAATGACATTAAAGGTTTCTTTCGAAATAAAAAACGAATATTATGAACACGGTGCTTTACACATTTAACATTCTTGTAGTGTCCACGCGATGCAATTTTGCGACTAATGCATTTTCATTTTCAGAATTACACATGTGTAATAAACAATGGAATGGAATTTAGTGATATGACCTTGAGGATTTGACCTCGGTCCAGCCAGCGGACATTGAACCTCTTCATTTTATACATCGATATCAGATACGTCTAGTTTATTTTGCTTACAATTCGAACAAAAAAATGCCCTGTATATGTTTTTTTATTATTCTATTTGTCAACAATTACATAATATAATGGGTATCACATCCAATGCATTTTTGTAAATCACCATAATACAACAATAACGGATACAAAGAAATGTATATCTTGTTTCAATGATAAAAACATATCCTCGTGTGTTATGACGTCAACATAACGCCTCAACATAGTAACTATATTAATATTGCGTAAATCTCAATACAAAGCGGCTATAATTACGAGGGATAAAGGTAGCTGTTTCATATTTACATGTTAATAATATATATAATTACCTGATGTCTTATATAAATGATAATTAATTATTTTTTGCTATTTCCTCGTCGAAAAAGAAATTTGCAATGTTTTAAACTGTTACCGGTGAATATAGAACTGTTGACCGGTCAACAGTTTGAATTATTATACCTCACTTTTATTTACAATGCTAAACTCCCATAGGCCATCGTGACATAGAAATACTGTCAGACCCAGCGGGAATAAATTTACTGTCAAAAATATACTGTATCCCGCTGCCATAGCAATCGCGTGCCACCAGCGGGAAAAAAATTGCTGACAAAAAAATCCCGCTGCCTTAGCAATCACATGCGGAATGTTCGAAAATTATACTGTCCCATTCTTGCATGCGCAGTACGCAGTTTTGCGTGTCCGTTGTATTTGGATAATTAAAATATCGATTGCAGCTGAAACTGTGCTGTATAGAAGATTAATGTCATTATTTAAGCTTTGCCAGGACTGGCAGGAGTCAAAAAGAAAATCAATTTAGTATAAACGACACGCTTACCTCAAAGGCAACTTTAATCCAATGCTAATAACAATAAATTTACAACGATATACACTTCCAGTGTCTGTTCTTAAGGTGTTATGCATGACAAACACACAATCCGAAATACGTTTTGGATTCGTTCGATGCTTTAAACAAATATTTTACTGTTAAAAAAACAACCACGTCAATATTGTTGTCCCAAAATGTTTCGTCACCGAAATGACGTCACACAAGTACGTAATAAATTGCGTAATCAAGTGATGAAAATAAAATACGGAAAGCTGGTTCTGTAATAGATCTATATTTTTAAAGAAATAATTGACGTCTAAGAAAATTGATGGGATAAATTGATTACTAGGCCGGTGCCGAATAAAGCGAAGTTCATTTTACTCTGCCCGTAAATCTGAACCACTCAACATATTAATGGTTATTCATTGCTGAAATTAAATTCAATTATTGAATATTAAAATTGTTCATGGTTAATATAAATTGTTCATGTTTGACTAGTTTATTCGGTATAATAAAATAAATATTTTACATGTCTGACAGGGTGACAGTAAATTTGTCAACTTTCGGAAAAATACTGTCAACCTTGGCTTCGCCTCGGTTGACAGTATTTCCTCAAGTTGACAAATTTACTGTCACCCTGTCAGCCATGTAATATTTATATACTGTTGCCCGCTGGAATAATGACGTCATTTCGTCGAAAAAATGACGTCATTTTACAGTTAAACAGTCAAAATTATTTACTTTATCGATTACTGTTGTGTGTAAATAAAAAATTAGTTTGCTGTTATTTCTATGTTGGAAATTTTATCAGGTAATAAAACACTTATTTCATGGATGCTTGGTGAACAGTCTACACTGTTGTCCCTCGGTATCAGGGCTGACATTTGGAACTGTTGCCCTCGGCCTATCGGCCTCGGCCAACAGTACCAAAGTCACCCCTGATACCTTGGGAAACAGTTTTGACTGTTCACCGCGCATCCATGAAATAGGTGTATAATATGACTTACATTTTGATCATAATCTTTGAACGTTTGTCAAAGTAAAGGTGAGTAAGGTTGCGAATTGTCATGGCGATTTTTTGTAATATGTACTTATTCATAATGCAATTGATTTGATTTCGGTTGAAATTTGTTTGAGTTTAAAACGTGTATGTCCTGGACTAAGAATACGTTTAATTAACAAGCAAACATTTTGGATGTGAAATATATACATGTGGACAATATAACACTTTTTGTTTGTAATCATCTTTTTTTAGGTGAATACTGCAACATTGAGATGATGCAAGAATCTAACCTTACCGGCATCAGCAATCCGGACAACAAAGCATCTGGTGGCAACGCCCCGCCAGCAAAACCGAAGTCTGCCGGTGCGGCATTGAGAACATCCTCGTATCTTTATGATCGATATTATAAAATAACGTTCAAGTGAGTCAGTGCATTGACCACTATATGTTCATACTTAAGTGGAATAAAACAAACACACACAATCAAGACTCGCACAAATCTTAACTATCACTGCAGAATCAGTACGCATGCGCATGTATTTTGAATCTGTCCATTTACCGGTGTGTATTAATATTGTCCATTGTACTGTTAATAAATGACAGCCATAAACAGTTTAAAAAACACGAATGCAATATCCACACAACTAATTGTATACCAGAGTGTTATTCGTCCCCATGCATTTACTTTTGTTCGGGTATAAACTTTGTGAATTCACATGGCTTGTAATGATTATTTCGATTTTAGGCTATTACAAATTTATCAGATGTATGTCGGATGTTCCGCGTCTAACAATCGTAAAATGCCATTTGCCCCACATCCGATTTTTTTAAAAGCAGGATTGTTGTTTATTTGTTCCGTTATGTTTAAGCTTACATATTTTATAGACTGTTAATCTTTCGTTTGGAATATTTAATTAACTGAATGCGTTTGGCAGAAATGTTCAACAAATATGTTCACCATATTTTTTGCGCTTTGCACTCTTTTTTGAGTATATTCAAAATGAAATACACATATGTTTATTTTTCTCGCTCATAAGGTGTTGGGTAAAAGTCCGTTGAACAGCTTATGAAATTGTTCTGACATTAGTGCACTAGTCGGACCCGCTACCTCCGTTGTTGACCGACGGACTGCTAATGCGGAATTTGTGAGTTCTCTCCCGTCCCCGTCACGCAATTTTGGCCAATGGTTACTACGGCATTTTCTGCTAACCGTCTGATTTAAGAGCATGTGCAATTAGTGCTGTGTAGCCACTAAGGTAGACTGAGAATGCGCAGGAAAGTGTTTAAGTACCGTTTTAAACCGCCGTTTTATGACCGAAATTTCGTTAAATGTAGCGTAAATACAGACACTATGTTTCAAGCGACTTCATTTTTGATGTATAAGAGTCGATCGACCGCCTTCTTGGTACAGTATGTTTTAACGTAAGTGTAAATTTTTACGTTTCAGCAGCTTTGATTAATCGTTCAACCTTGTGTATTTTTTTAAGTAAACTGGCAGGATAGGTGCATACTTGTTAGTGCCTGAAGACACATAAAGTCGAAGTCATGGTCATCGGGATCGATAGGATCATTCTTTTATAAAATGCTCTGCGCTCGCTCCAAGACCAGATAGATCAAACAATTATCCTGGAGCAAGTTATTTATCAAACAAGTAATTTAAGAAACATAATGACAACACGCATTTTAGTGTGGTATGATAGTGTAGTTTTCATTCAGTTTTTTGCTAAGACAAGAATATTGCTTGAACACTATTAAATAAACAAATCCTCCGAGTACAACGTCTCTGTGTAAAAATGTTCCATGCCGTAGTTTATCTGTGATACTGTCTTTTAGTTGACACCAACTAAGACTTAAGGTTCAATGTTTGCGCCTATTAAGGTAGTTCTTTGCCTACCGTGGTTTCCCTGATATAAAAAACTGCCAATGTCATTTTCCTTAATGAATGCCTGTGGCTGGGTTAGAGTGAAAGTCTTTAAATAGGCTGTTTTTTTTTAACAATATTTTTTCTTAACTGAGCTTAATGCATGTGCTTAAAGTATATTCCCACACTAGACTTTGAAGTCCGCACTTGCGTATCAAGGACGACACTTTCCGCATAACCTGGACTGTTGTTTAATTTTGAGAGTTGCCACAGGACTAGCTATATTTTCAAAAAATGTTAGTGTACTTATGCTTAAACTTTAGTCTCTTACCGAGAAAGTCCTATATTTCGTTTCGATAGGCTTACTACTGTCTTCTGTCAATTTACTGTAGGCCCTACCTATATAACCTTTTTTCAGCTATACAACTTGTAAGCATCCTATTCGCTGGCTCCTAGATTTGTGTAGGTTATATACAGGGGTTATACCTTTATATATCGTAAATATACGCAATATCATTTGTATATGTGTATGTATGCATATAAATAAATATATTTGTGTACATGTGTGAATGTGCGTGCGTGTGCGAATGCGTGTGTTTCGGATGAAAAGATGTGAATATAAATCCTTTTGCTCTACTTCATGCAGAAACTGTATACTGTTGTAGCATGCTATTGTAAAGCATTGTTCACCACTCGACAATATGTTTATATGCTATGCCAACCATGTGTGCACACACCATTGTCTTGCATGAATTGTTATATATATGTATATGTGTCAGGGCCGGAGGCCTATATCACAAATAAACAGATACAGATATAGAAGAGACCTCCTGTTTGTTTCAGCTTATTATTATACTATACAAGGGGATTTAAGTAGATACTTATAAAGATTACTTACTAAAGATTATGTATAAGAGACATCCCTAACATACAATTACAGGTCAATCCGTAATGTGGTACTAGTATTATATTTTCAACTAAAACTGTGTCACAGGCAATGATGCCCTTACGACATATTGTTGGTCGCAGACAAGTCCACTATTCTTGGATATTATACAATTGACAAAACGGCCATAGTTCTGCCTAAACACGTCGCAGGCATACGTCCTTTCTTTACAAACATTAAGGTACTTAAACTATAACAGTTTGATCACAATCCACCGAGCAGTTAAGGACAAGTTGAAAATACAAAATTTTATTACTGAATATTCTATAGAGGACAAAACTTACAAAGAGTCATACTGTTTAGAAAAGCGATCATGTCCACGTTAAGGTCATTTAGCTGTGAATGTTTGAGTGACGTTAATGTAGCAGTTGAAAACAAAACGGCCATAATAGTGCCGACATTTGTTGCAGCCACACGTCCTTCTTTATCATATACACATTGAGATGATTCAACTTTGAAAGTCTGAGCGAGATCAACCCAGTAGTTCAATAGGATTTGAGGGCACATACTTTACATGTATTCTACAGTGGAAACACAGACGTAAGGCCATAATTCTAACGCAGCCATAATTCTAAAGCAGCCCAAATTCCTTTTTACGACCATTTGAAAGTTAATGTCTCACGTTACACGTTCATTATATAGATATAAAGCGATAGTGTAGTAAAATTCTCTTTTTATTGTATGATTGGTTGAGTCGCAAGTTCGAATCCCACTGTAGGGGTGTTAAAATCTGTTTGGCCTTATTACATTTTTCTTAAAGTTAACAATGCAAAAACTCTGCTTCGGAAGAGGGGGGGGGTTAAAATAAAATGATTAATGGACAAACAATTGAAATGTCATTGTAGTGATTGATATTTTTAACTATTGAGGAACAGTGTTAATATACAGGACATTTTTTATTTAACCAGGATCATTTGGTTGGTAAAGCCATCAAGGCAATGGTGGCACTTTTGTTTAAATGCAAATTAAAAATGATTTGTCTGTTGTTGTTTTTTAACTCCTGTATGGGTTCTATATTAAATTATACTTGAGAAGCTATAAAGTCAGATGATATTTAACAGATTCATTGAAAATTTTGCAAACGATTGTTACAGGTTAATATAAATACATTTATTTTTTGTAAGATTAAGAGTCTCTGCAAAACCGTTGAGAATCCAAATTGCAAACACGCTCAGAATAACATTTTACGAAATGCACATCATGGCTTTGATTTAGCAGATGCATACCATATTTTATGTTTATGCCGCTGTTTCACTGAGTTATGAAAAAAGCCGTATATTGTATTTCATCCTATCTGAATACATTTCATGTGACAAATGAATATTTTATAATGTATGTAAACTTATCAAAGCAGCTTTTGTGATAAGAAATTCGATTTTGAAAAATACTGTTTACGAAACGTAAGTACCGCCTTGATAGAACCTACGTGTTCTTACCATCGATTTTATTTATTTGTATTTTTAAGTGAATATATTATATTATGTAATGTTATGTTGTTCTAGCTAGTTACTTTACGTAGTATAATATGTGTATTTACGCATGAAGACGATGTACTTATGCATAAGTCTGAATACACTGTATGTATGTCTGTCTATAATACGGTATATACCGTATTTTATGTGGTTTTACAAATGTGAATCGTCACTGTTGCATATTTTGAAATTATTTTTACATATACACTCAACAAAAGTTATAACCGACCACTTTTTGATATTATTTATTTTGAAAACGGTTTCATGAAAAATAACCAAACTTCAAAACTCCTGGTTCAACCTTATTTTGTATCGAAAAATACTAAATTCACATGTTTGCGATAGTGCGGAATGGTCGTGCGGATAGGAGGGTTCGAATTCTACTTTGTGCGCGAAAATCACGTGCGCACTTATGAATTGTTACACACCACATCCTCACTCTACTGAAGTTGTCAGCGGTTTCAACGAACCGGAAGTGTTGCTAACATTCATCGCCGTCCTCGCCGGAGAGTTGCATCTCATCGCCAGGACTGAATAAATTATGGTACATTGTACTAACACATTTACGCAACATATTTTTACCTGCTTCATAAACTGCAAGAAAAAAAAACGCAATGAACAATCGTCATGTTACTCCGCAGACTGTAAAGAATCGCCTCAGAGTCTCTGGAGTACGCTCTCGACGCCCTCGTTAGGTCCCAATACTCACCCCTAGACATCGAAGAGCTCGTCTAGTTTGGGCAAGGCGATATCTTAGGTATTCACCAGCCGATTGGGAAAATGTCCTTTTTGTTAATGAGGTAAGCGTAAAGTTACGTGGAGCTGATGTCCGTATACGGATATATCGTCGCCGTGGAGAAAGAAACCACGATAATTGTTTGTTGGAGGTGGATCGTTTCGGTGGTGATTCCATAATGCTGTTGGCTGGAATTTCTTTGCATACAAAGACCCCAATAGTGCAGGTTAATGGTAGTCTGAATTCCCTTAAATACCAAAACGATATCATTCAACCTTACGTTCTACCCAACATTCGAGCGAATAGAGGAATGGTTTTAGCACAGGATAATGCTACGTGCCATACTGCTAGGGCAACACTGACATGCTTGCACAGAATAACGTCCGTATTCTTCCATGGCCAGCGAAAAGTCTGGATATGAACCCCATTGAACACGTATGGGAATTACTAAAGAGAAGGGTCCGGGAGCTGCCACAACAAAACATCTTACAGGACCTATCACGTGACCTAATGCAGTTTTGGGCGGATATAAACCAACGTGAGATCCGAAATTACATTGTCTCAATGAGAGCAAGGTGCCAAGCCATAAATGCTGCCAATGGAGGGCACACTCGATATTGACAATCCGTGATGGTAATTTTGTTACTTTTAGTTTTGAGTGTGACCATATTAACTCACTATGTTTACCTCCTAAAATTATTTTGATCCTATTGAAATTTGGTACAAATGGTGATAATAAAATGTTTAAGTATTAGGTATAATATGTTTTTGCTAAGCACATTACGCAGAGTTTAAATATCCCAAAATATCAAGTGGTCGGTTATAACTTTCGTTGAGTGTATATTCAGCATCACATAATCGCACTACCGTTCGATGAACAGCAACAACAACAATAACACAAATAATATTTATTTTGTTGCTGCTGCTTCTATTATTATTACTACTACTCTTTTTACTACTACTCTTTCTACTACTACCACCGCTGCCATGCCACCACCACCCACCACCGCCGCCACCACCCACCACCGCCGCCGCCACCGCCGCCGGCTCCGCCACCACCCCCCCACCACCCCCCCCCCACCACCACCACCACTACTACTGCTACTTCTGTCTCTATTACTACTACTACTACTATTACTACTACTACTACTACTACTACTACTATTACTACTACTTCTATTACTACTACTACTACTACTAGTACTACTACTACTACTACTACTACTACTACGACTACTACTACTACTACTACTACTACTACTACTACTGCTACTACTACTACTACTACTACTACTACTACTACTACTTCTACTACTTCTACTACTACTACTACTACTACTACTACTACTACTACTACTACTACTACTACTACTACTACTACTACTACTACTACTACTACTACTACTACCACTACTACCACTACCACTACCACTACCACAACCACTACTACTACTACTACTACTACTACTACTACTACTACTACTACTACTACTACTACTACTACTACTACTACTACTTCTACTTCGTCTTCTACCACTACCACTACCACTACCACTACTACTACTACTACTACTACTACTACTACTTCTACTACTACTACAACTACTACTACTACTACTTCTACTTCTACTACTACTACAATAATAATAAAAGTTATAAATCAAATAGGAAGGACTGTTATGCTCTCATTCCAACCAATTGATAATTTGAACTGAGCGCTACATGTGCAGTACTATATATAATGTTTTGAACATAAAGTTAATATGTTTTTGCCAAGTTTTAATACGTTTATTTATGGGATAGCTATAGACTGAATATATATTTAGTTCAGAACATGAAAATGAAATGCTAAATCCATATTAAAGAATTATGACCTGCGTCATGCAAAACTGAGTCTAATGCGATCGCACATTCTCGTTGGGAGCTACCGTGTCCGATATTACGTCACGTAAAGTTTCGTGATATCGTTAGCGGACAAGGAAACTCCGGTTCAGACTGCGCGATTTCCAGGTACTACGCTGACCCCATTAATATAAAACCCCTTTTCGCATGACGCGCCTAAATATAAAGCGTGTACAGAGAGCTAAAGAGTACATGTACTTCTTAACAAAATTTAACATTTAATTTAAAGCGTCATGATATGTAACATTAAAGGGGTGTTTGCTCATTTAGTATAGGGAAATTATATATGCCTACATATGTATGCGAGTGTTATATGGTGTCCTCTTACTTATAAATTTTCATAAATCTGCTGAATCTATATTATTTTTAACGTATGCATAATTTGTGGAATGATTCATTGAAAGCAACACCTTGAAATAAATTTTGTTGCACATGCAATTCAATATTCATATAGCTGAGTAATGCTAAGGCATCAAATAAAGGTAAAGCATACTTTGATAACACGGAAATTCGATGTATAAATCGACCAGCGGCATATTATTAACTGTGTCGATATGTTTTAAACCAATTAATGGCTAATATAAACTATTTGAATAGTTTATTGATATTTTATTTTGTGTTATTTATTTTAAATTTATTTGCCATATCTGCATAAAAATATCCAGACTTACAACATTTTTGAACACATTTTTATACGTCGTAACAATACTATTTTATTCCGCTCACCTGATCACGTAAAGTCGTTTTGAAATTAGGTATTACTGTCAGCCAACCATATTCTGCTGTGCTACACACGAGTGGGAGCTATATGCATCTATATATATAAATATATATATATATATATATATATATATATATATATATATATATATATATATATATATATATATATATATATATATATATATATATATATATATAAATTATATATATATAGATTATACACGTTTATTGAACTCGCGATAAAAACAGTTGAGACATTGGACGGCTTATTTTGATGTTTTGTTAACCAATATCCAACACTGATTGCTCGCGAACATACCGTGTTTTAGATAACAATTTTAACAAAAATTGCATTCGTAGTTAAAATCATGACGAGTAAACGTCGTTTATATTTATCAAAATTTAATATCAATAGGATAATTAACGTACAACGATTCCACCATTAACGTTCGATGCAAGTTTAATTTAAGAAAGCAAATTATTAACTAATTAAATAATTAAACATCAACTAAAATATTTAAAAAATAAAACCGTTAAATTTAGTATTTGTGTAATTGCTTAAAATTTGCGCGCTATGGTACGTTAACAAACATACGTAACTATCAGTATTTTAGATCATAATACTAAGTTACTTCGCTATTAAATAAATGTACTGATTAAAGAAAATATTCAACTTACATTTCGTTCAAAATTAATTTAATTAGCATTTTTGGCCTTTATTTTACCCACATTTGTAATTGTATAATGATAATCAAACGATAATATTTCGGCTACAAGCGATAAAATGCAAACAACAAAATATGCAATTATCAAATAAGAAGGGATGCGGATTCGTAAAACACACATGACCCACTTTACGTCTGATTGAAAGGGAAAAACATTTCCATAATAAGCCAATTTGAGTTTCAAAAATTGAAACAGAATGAACAAAAGAACACACCATTTTTGTGAGCGATTAATACGACGCGAACGTATTATAAGCGGCCCAACAAAAAATAAGTTAATAACATGTGAAAATTAACATTGTAGTTCTTTATCATTTACTCCTATGCATTTACGCATGAAAAATAAATAAAATATATAGCATACATTTACAAAATTATTAAAATAAATTGTATAATACATTTTATTACGAAACTGTCATGTTATCAACGCAAGCGATTTCAAATTTGAAATAGCTTTTATTTCTACAGAGCGGTCCGAGCGGTATGCCATTTTTTACGTAGTGTAAATCATTTTAACTACTAAAGTCGTTTCGGTTAACCGATTAATAACCGGCTACGGAAAAAGGTTAACCCGTTAATTATTTTTGTAACCTATTTCATCCCTACTTTATACTTTTAAGCAAATATTGTAATTGCATCATTTTATTTGCAAATACTGTACCATAAAACTGTAGCCAGCTCAACGATGCATCCTTTAATATTCAATACAATGTTTATATCGTGTTTTAAAGATAGATTTAACTGATCTCGTTTTGCAATATATGCACATGATGTACACAACGAATGTTGATACAAAAGTCTAGTACAAACAAAATGAGTACGTATATGTAACAAATATGCCCTACGTGTTACCCGAACACTTACCAATAATAAACAGTTGTAGCGGTCAAGTCAAATACTTAGTCAAGTGCACAAACACGAAATAGTCAGAACAACTCTCAACTTCTCGTTTCTCGCGCACGTTTCAAAAGTATTCGGGACTAGCATTTATATTAAAAAATGAACTTTAATGAAAGTTAAAAATACCAGACCTATGAGTTTAGCATCCATTTAATATATATTGCATACACGTTATTATATGTTTTAAATTATAAGCCGTCGATGTGTCCCTTTATGCATCTTTTAAAGATGCGATACTACAATTATTACAGCTATGATACAGATGTACTTTAAGTATTTTAATTGAGTTACATTAGCAGTCTTTTAAAAATATCGAACAAACCAATCGCAGGACTGCCGTCATGATGAATTCGTTCATGAACCTCAATAAATTTGCATTCAAAACACAATATGAAAGCCCGGTCAATATCAAACTCCCCATTTTCATAGAAACTTTGACACCATCTATTGAGAAACTCCAGGAACAGCATCTCCAACTCCACCCTTTTCTGGCTAAACCCGACATCTGTACCGGGGACGCGACAATGGCCTTTCGTATCTTCTCTAATGTAATTATTACACTGAGGCCTTCGTCCATCATGTCCGTGATATCTGCTACCCATTTTTTCTGCAGCGCATTCTCCAACCCACAGGCTGCCATAAAATTTCTCTCTGGAATCATGTAGTTGCAAAGTTGTTTTTTCTCAATAGCAGTCCTAAGCTCTCTCAGTGCGTCATGCAGCAAGTAAAGTAAGCATGCATGCATGAAACTCTGTCTGTGGGGTGTTTTCAGCTTACCATAATATGATGTTTTACAACACGAACGATGTTATTTGTTTATTAGTTGGTTTCATTATATCTTTGAGGATCATTCTAAGAATAACATAGACTTTAGCTTGTGTTTCGTTAAGGTGATTCACTAGCTCTGCCTTGCCGGTGTTGAAACAAATCCGCCATTCCATGTGTTTGTAATCACTTCCCTGATATCCTATCGGGGTTACATAAGCTCCCAATAAAACGACTTTCTGAACTGTGACTGAGGACGGCCAATGTCGGGGTCTGGCAGCCCATCTTCGTAGGATGCTGGGGCAGTGACAGGGTAGTGACAATGCTGGGGCAAAGACAGGGTAGTGACAATACTGTGTCCTGAGCTATTAATGTAAAGCTCAACGGTATCGACGGCCCCGCTGGTTCATTAATTAATGATATCACTTTATTATAAAATGTCGACCTACTATCTAAAAATAAACCACTACTTAACAGAACGTCTCCATATCCGTTATCACAAAGAGCACTGCAAATGTCTTCACGACAATTATTCACTGGTCCCTCATGAAACTTTCTACAGTGACCTGGATAAACACGTGTATCCATCCTTAACACATCAATGTCGTCCGGAATAGCGTCAAGATTGATACCTGCTTCTACACATAGGACATCGTTCAGCACATATAACATGTCAAAATCGCTTTCAAAAAGGCTGGTCAGGCCTTCTCCCTTGCTGCCGACTGCGGTAAAAGTTACACCAGTATTTCGTGCATTCAGCAGCCTATCATACTCCCTGTATTCCTCAACTCGCCACCGTCTCATCTCCTCACTTTGTCAGAATGTTTATCTGGACGATATCTTGAAAGAATTCGAATCTTTGCACCACATTAGTCCAAAATTAGATCACCGGGCTAAATCTTATAAAACCTTCTTTACCAGTCTATAAACACATCATTTAAGACTCAATTTTCATGAAACTTGGTCAGAATATTTCAATTGAAAATATCTAGATCGCGTTAGAATTTGGGTTATGTGCGTCCAAAGCCAGATCAAACCTTAGAAAAGCCTTGTTACCATTTAAGAGGCCACGTGTATAACTCTATATTGATAAAACTTGGTCACATTGACTATCTGCGCGATGTCTAAGCCAAGTCTGGACCAAGTGCGTCATTTTGATTAAAAAAAACGTGTTACCACTCTTTATGATATTTGTTCAGAATGCGTATGTTTGTGTTTAAAAATACAATAATCCATCGATACATAGTTTATAAAGTTGTGATCTATAACAATATCCTTTTGTATGCCCTAGATATATATATAAAATACTAATAGTAATACTATAACTTTAACTTTTACTAGTAATAATATCTTTATTTTATCCAGGTAACAATTTAAGACAAAACATTTAACATTTATAATAAAGTGTAACTAAAATCTATCAAACTGTTATTTTATTTTTAATGTATCCAACACAAACACAATGCAAGATTACCACCAAATCTATCTTAAATAAGTTTATCTATGATTATTATTATTTTACGAGAAAACAAGCAAAGAAAAATATTATATGAACATTCAAAAAGAAAATTTAAAAATATTAATAATAATAATGATAATAATCTTCAACTAATTAATTTGGTTTGTAAAACTAGCAAATCCAGATAAGAATAAAAGTTAAATCAAAAGTGTACTTCATATGTTAATACTTAACCTTCTTTAAAAGAGAATTATAGCGATTTCATAGTTAACTTTTACACGTACTTCTGAATCAAACGTTACAGACGCTGTCTATGACGGATATATCGGTATATTTATTAATGTGTGAATTTATATCTGCTATGATTATTTAAAACGATTTTCTTGAACAAAAAAACAATGTCTTACAAAAAGAAGACATTTGATCATTATAAATAAACATAAAATTGAATGTAAAATTCAGTATACTGTAAAGGCAAGAGTAAAAGAGGTACTAAATGTGACAATATTGAAGCATTACAGAAGTTAATGTTACGATGTACGTGTTATTTCTGTTTACCAGATCTTTTTCCCAGCTTTTTCGAACACATATTACTTCAAAATATTAACAAATTGTATACTTTATAATGAAGCATGACCGCTCCTCATGGATTGCACATAACTTACTTTTAACTCAATAAAGTACGAAATATTCGATACCATCGATGTTCCTACTCCTATAAGGTTTAATTTGGAATTTCGACGCGGGGTTCCACTTTTTTATTTTCTCACTACAAATGCGATTTTTTAAAGGCGGCGTGTTATGGGGAAACCATGTGTCTGTAGCTCAAATATAAATGTCATATTTATTGCTAAAATGACAAAAATTGCATATTTCAGATGTAAAGGTGCGTTACTTCTAATCTAATGATATGTCTACCGAGTGTGATATGGTTCCTGCCAATTTTAAAACATGTCTGCAATTAAGGGGTGAAGTTTTCTTATGTGGCAAGGGTTAACCCTCTACAAATCACAATGTCGACCCATGCATAATGATAGCCACTCACAAGATTAAAGTTATTGCGTTAGTATAAAAATTTCGGCTGAGTTCGAAAATGACTGTCGTTTGTCTAAAACAGGGCTGCGAGGTATAAGGACAGTTTTCCTCATAAGTCTATTGTGTAACATTGTTATTAATACCTGCTATTAACAGTTAAACTATGTGGCGTTTGAAGTCAGCGCCTTCGGGGCCCTACTGGTGATGTTGTCAAAACATTACTTAATCGAATGTAAGGTCATTGACAAATGATTATAAGGATACCTAAGTGCTTATTGTAAGAATGTTTTATACAGCGATCACACTGTGTTCATCAGTTGGTTCATCCGGAAACATTGTCGAGCTTATTTTATGTGGTAACATTATACATGCTGCTCATTTTGATTGTCAAAACTAGTTGATGTCTTTTCTAAAATAACATGGTTATTTTAAGGTTGCAAAATAAATGGATATTTATCGAAACACTATTCCCGCTGTATAATTTAACAAACTGTTTTCAGTACGGCCGTCTGCATAACCTTAAGTATACAATACAAGACTTATCATCTATAGCTTTGCACGAGATTATTGTTTTCATACATGCAGATTGCAAGTACCAAGTCTTTATATAAAACAGTATACATAAACAACTAAATTATCGTGCACGTAGCCCTGATACACGCGCGAAATAATCTATTTGATTCATTATCACATAAGCATTCTGTAAAAAATATCAACCAGTTGATTAGCAGAACTGACTTTTAAGAACATTCGTTGCGCAACCTGTTCCAACAGATCGCACCGGCGGCTGCCTATCTTCTCCAGGATGGAATCCGAGTCACCCACCTCCCCATTCTTCTCTCTAATTACCGCGTATCGGTTCGCGTACTCCAGCTCCAACATCTCTAGCTCCATCATTTTCTTGCTGAACCACATCATCGGCTCTGGGGACGCGACAATCGCCTTTCTTATCTTCTCCAGTCTCAAGATTACATTGGGCCCTTCCTTTAGCATGTCCGTGATATCTGCTACCCATTTCTGTTGCTGGTAATCATGCATACCACAGGCTTCCATAAGATTTCTTTCCGGAATCATGTAATAGCAAAGTCGTTTTTTCTCAATAGCAGTCCTAAGTTTTTTCAGTCCGTAAAAATGCAACCAGTAAAGTAAGCTGCGTGAATGAAACTCTGTCTGTGGAGTATTTTCAGCTTGCCATAATATGATGTTTTTCAACACGTACGATGTTATTTCTTTATTATTTGGTTTTATTATATCTCTGAGGATCATATTAAGAATGACATATACTTTTGCTTGTGTGTCGTTAAGGTTGTTTACAAGTTCTGCCTCTCCGGTGTTGAAACAAATCCTCCACTCCATGTGCTTGTAATCGCGTCCCTTAAACCCTACCGGAGTAACCACGGCTCCATATGATACTACTTTCTGAACTATAGTTGGTGATGGCGTCTGTCAGCCCATCTCTGTAGGATGCTGGGGCAGTAACAACGTAGTGCGATTACCTTGTCAACATGTACTACACCTCTAAATGTATCAGGCATCGACGGCCCGGCTCGTTCATGACGCTCCACATCTGCAATATGTGTTAATGTAGCCGAATATTCATCTAGCAATAAGCTACTACTTAATAGAACGCCCTCATATCCATTATCACACAGAGCCTTGGTAATTATTGGGTCACGATCATGAGCAGCTGGTCTCTCTTGCAACAGTCTGCAGTGCCCTGGATATACATGTGTATCCATCGTATCCATCCTAAACACATCTATGTCGTATGAAAAAGTGAGCAGATTGATATCAGCTTCCACACAGAGGACATTCGGCACCACAAATAATACGTCCCAGTCGCTTTCCAAATTGCAGGTCAGTCCCTCTGCCTTGCTCCCAGCTGTGATTTGAAATGCGTTTATTTCATCATTCAAATATGGTGCATTCATCAGCCTGTCAAACTCCCTGTACTTCTCAACGCGCCACCGTCTCATCATCTCGCCGTACCCAAGCCGGGTCATTAAAGTACAGATCTCCATGGACACGTTTTCAAGATGATTCTATGAACAAAACAATACAATTTTTAAGTCAGTTTAAAATACGCAATTGTATTTGATTTAAATTACAAACACATACAAAAAATACAATTTGGTTTACATATGTTTTCAAATAAAGTTTAAATTGTGTTTTTTAATTTCATGGAAAGAAAGTTTATTGAAAACTTTGAAATAATTAATTATCTTCGATTACTATTACTATTATTATTATCTATTTTCTGCTCGCTTTGTGCCTGCTTTCCATTCATAGGGACATGGACATAAACATTTGAAATGTTGTACGTGAGTTTGCTTGGAAGCATCCTAGGCGGATGGATCTTCCTGACATCATGTCTAAGTTGTAGATTGTAACCAGACATAGTACGAAGAGTTATATGAATTATCTAAGTGATCATTTCTGAGAAAGTACAAATATCATAACATTAGTTGAATAGTTGTAAGAACATACTTGTGCATATATTTTGTTGTATTGTTTTTGTTACAAAAATGACATAATATTTGATAGAACTTAAAATGAAGAGTGTTGCTTAAACTGTTATTTTTGTAATTTGTAAAAAGGTTTATCAATGACTTTGCCTTATTTGACAGTTTTTGAACCACAAGACTCAACAATGTATACATAATACGATTACAACAAAGTTTGATAAATATCCACTCATCCAACAGGATGACCTTGTAGGATATCCAACAAAGTTAAATAGGAGGTCCACCCATCTAACACTGTTCAACAATTTCTGGATAAAGATTATGTCTCCCACCACTTTAGTGGTTTGAGAGACTTTTGATTTAACCCTGTGTGTCTGTCTGTGTGTCTGTCACACTTGATGTCTGAACTCAAGTTCTTGTTTGTTTTACATGCACTTTTATCATGCAAAAATGATAATTAGACAGCAGGAAATTGCATCATTTCAAAGTGCCATTAAAAAAAATCGACAGCAGGAGGGGACCCCCCTCCAGCACCCTCCCTAGTTGACCCCCCCCCCCTCTGAATAATTTCTGCGTAGGCCTCTGTATTATAGTGATGACTGCACAGGCTGCTGTACCTACAAATGCTTTCAGTCTCAGACTTACCCGAGAGTGACGACTGTACATGCTGCTGTGCCTGCAAACGCTTCTAGTCTCTGACTTACCCGAGAGTGATGACTGCACAGGCTGCTGTGCCTGCAAATGCTTCTAGTCTCAGACTTACCCGAGAGTGACGACTGTACAGGCTGCTGTGTCTACAAATGCTTCCAGTCTCTGACTTACCCGAGAGTGACGACTGTACTGGCCGCTGTGCCTACAAATGCTTCTAGTCACTGACTTACCCGAGAGTGACGACTGTACAGGCTGCTGTGTCTACAAATGATTCTAGTCACTGACTTACCCAAGAGTGACGACTGTGCATGCTGCTGTGCCTTCAAATGCTTACAGTCTCAGACTTACCCGAGGGTGACGACTGTACAGGCTGCTGTATCCAGACTCTGACTCGGTACATCCGACGCCTCTTTCTGCCATTTGTAAAATGCTGGAAGTATATATAAGTTTTAATTGTCAAAGATGTGATTAGATTAAAAAAGGCAAAATGAATGGTAATAATATATATTATTGTTTTAATGTGTTTTTTTCAGAGTTTACGTTCTTATAAACTCTCATAAAACATCAGCATAACAGCAAGTTTGATCCTTTAATCCTAATGTCGCATAACATCTTATGAAGCACTTAATAATATATATGCACATGAACATAACATTTACAAGTCATTTTACGGTGATGTTTTGAAGCGTGTCCGCAAATTAAAATATGTTAAACCAAGTGTTCATATTAAACTTTTCAATTTAATTAACTTGTTTTTATCAAAAGGATACGATGCTTATGTACTTAAAAACACGTGTTTGATGGTTTTCGATTCACTATATCTTTCTTCCCTTAAAATTTGGAATCATTAGTGATATTATAGGCATTTTTCACTGTTGAATAAAATTGTGTCATTGTGTCGTATGAACAAATCTGCATGAATACTACATTATAGGCATTTTTCACTGTTGAATAAAATTGTGTCATTGTGTCGTATGAACAAATCTGCATGTAAACTACATTTGGACTCAATTCGTACATCAAATCATTTCTGTCTTCAGTTGTCAAAACACCTATATACTGTTTAATTCCAATAATGTCGCTTTAATGGAATTACCATTTTTATTCATTTGCTTCTTAATATTATATCACCTAAACTTGTTTTATTAGTAGCACAGCCCCATTAATATTTTTATTTAGTCCTGCCCTTGGAATTTGTTCACGTCATTATGTCATTATGGATTTTTGTGACGTCATACGACCGACTTTCCCAGTTGTAATCTACATGCATAGGTCATTGGGTTTATAACGTTCCATTTTATTTATATTTTCTCTCTGATAGGCGTTTCTTGTTTGATTTAATTATTTTTAATTTGTTTAGCAGTCACATAAACAACCAAGCTATGTAATATGGAATTTTTACACCCATTATTGCTGCTTCTTCCTGTATTTGCGCGATGATTATCGGAGATATTAACTATATGATTCTATATTCTCAAATCTTTTCTATAAAGAAGGAATGTAGTTGACAATTGTTTATAGTTTTATTTGATCGTTCGTCAAAAAGTTGTAATTCTGTTACTCTTGTATCTTCAATGCAATTGAGTAATTAAATAGTAATTAAATTGAATGCATTTTAATTCCCTTTTATTATTGTTTAATTTGAGTTACAATCCTATGACGTTAAATTTTATTTACACTTAAATGTATTATGAATATTGCTGGTCCAAGTGTGAGGTTGAGCGCTCTATAACCAGGTTTAAACCCCCAATGCTTTGCATTGACCGTTCCAAGGCGGTGACCCCAGCTTTATTCATATTTTGTGTTTATGTTGGTTTGTATTGTGCTGTATTGTGCTGTTTTGTACTGTTTGGGCAATGGGTCACTTGCCTTAAATAA
Source organism: Dreissena polymorpha (assembly GCF_020536995.1). NCBI lineage: Eukaryota > Metazoa > Mollusca > Bivalvia > Myida > Dreissenidae > Dreissena > Dreissena polymorpha. The sequence goes on along the minus strand of NC_068365.1, from coordinate 7,314,262 downwards.
AGGACCAACTAATTGTTTTTAATGAAAATTCAATACTGCTCCAGCAGCTGGAGTTTCACTTCTTTATATTATATACTACTCTGTACACGACTTGAAAACTAGGTTAGTTTCAACTTTAACTGTTATATAATGGTGTTTCATCAAACGAGTCAAGACAATGAAGTCCTGTTCGTATCAATGAACCTGGTAATTATTGGTGTAACCATTTACGAATGCCCGAGCTTCGTTATTGATTGTTAAAATCACTAGATGACGCTGTGAGAATCTGCTGGACATCTAAATAAGAACTATATTGTTCATATGCGGACATGGATAAGCTTGGATAAGTCAAGATGTTGCAGTTGGTGATGCAAATTATTTAAATAATCTTTTAAGAAACGCGTAATTGATTGCCGCACGCAAAAATGGGCCGACGACGTTTTAAACTCGAGTCGATGTCATCATCATAAACATACAAAAGCCTACATAACACAGAAATGTACTTATCTATTGATTAAGCACCAACTAAAAGATTGCGCGATTGTAAATTCCGAGCCTCAATCACAATTTACAAATCAAACTGGGGAGACGCAATAATGTACAAAAAGAAAACAGAATATGCAACAATTGTTCTGCAAACTAAGTTCGATATCTGGATTGCGAATAGCATGCTTATGTGCGTGTGTGTGAATATGTTTAAACCAACTATGCCAAGATCTAAAAAATATAAATAACTGAATAATGTACATTCTATATTTACACAACCCTTTTGTATTTTTATAAGCATGTTCTAGACATATATAACTTTCCTCCAAATACACGAAAAGCTGAACAAATAATAAGACACAATTGTTAACAAAAGCATAAGAGTAATAAAATTATGTATACGTAGTACAATATAGTGCACTTCTTTAGCGATTAGCACAGCAAACATTGACATGATACACAGAGTAAACTTAGCGATCAGCACAGTAAACATTGACATGATACACAGAGTAAACTTAGCGATCAGCACAATAAACATTGACATGATACACAGAGTTAAACTTAGAGATCAGCACAGTAAACATTGACATGATACACAGAGTAAACTTAGCGATCAGCACAGTAAATATTGACATGATACACAGAGTAAACTTAGCGATCAGCACAGTAAATATTGACATGATACACAGAGTAAACTTAGCGATCAGCACAGTAAACATTGGCATGATACACAGAGTAAACTTAGCGATCAGTACAGTAAACATTGACATGATACACAGAGTAAACTTAGCGATCAGCACAGTAAACATTGACATGATACACAGAGTAAACTTAGCGATCAGCACAGTAAACATTGACATGATACACAGAGTAAACTTAGCGGTCAGCACAGTAAACATTGACATGATACACAGAGTAAACTTAGCGATCAGCACAGTAAACATTGAAATGATACACAGAGTAAACTTAGCGATCAGCACAGTAAACATTGGCATGATACACAGAGTAAACTTAGCGATCAGCACAGTAAACATTGACATGATACACAGAGTAAACTTAGCGATCAGCACAGTAAACATTGACATGATACACAGAGTAAACTTATATGTGAATAATGATTTATAGGCATGGAAATAAATTGATATTGTTAATGAAAATAAACCGTCTAGAGGTCATTGAAATAGGAAAAAAAAAGTACGCACGTGGTATTCATAAACATTAAACATATAATATCAAAGTGCACCAATATATACAGGAATCAGTAAATACGCATAACGCATATACACGTATTCTCAATCAAATGCTGATCAAAACATACGCGAAAACAATCTGGCATTCTAGGAACGAAAACAAAATTTTATAATACCTTGACAACTATGTTATGATCTAATAATAATGTTAATGTATAATTATTTTGGGCCGTAGGCCTTTGTTTACAAATTAACTTAACTTGACTTGACTAGTTTGAGGGTAATGTAGTTTGTATCAATATTAAAATGTTTTGCACTTTCGATTTCAAGGTCCATTTGACTATAGTGTATCTGACATAGTTTTTATATTTAATACATGTGTAATCAAATACATGATACGACCAAATAAATTTTATAAAAGTTCCCATTCAGCTTGGACAAACGGCACATAGAAGGATATGTTGTTTATTATTCATTATTAAAATGCATGCACTTTCGATTTCAAAAACCTTCGAACAAAGTAGTTAAGTTATGCGATGGGTTAGCAATATACTGCGCAGTTGATATAAGTCAATGGTTATTTCATATAAAATAACACATTTCTAAATACGATAATAAAGGTAAGAGATAACATTTAATCTACTTACGAAACAAATGTACACGAATGAAAATTCCCCCGATAAATATTATAACCTCGTTTACCTACTTCCGTCCGTTATGAAGTTATCTAGATCTAGTCATTCTATAAATAGAAATTACGTCAAGAATTTCAGTGACAAATTATTAATAATTGAACGCTGTAAATATTAAGTTTACGTTTTAAGTGAAGAGCTATTAGCCAAAACGTGGATTTAAAAGTGTCAAACTACGACAAATCGCGTATATAAACACTGCGGGGAATCTTAATGATCAGTTGTATTTGTGTGAGAATAATGAAAAGCCAGACACATGAAAGTCTGTATTGTATACAAGGCAAGACATCAGCTCCGTTTGTACTTATATAACAAAGTTAAATAGCGTTAATATTTTATCACTGCGGGGAATCACGTGATCACAAAAGTACATCGTACGCACAAAATGGCGGAAAAAGCTCTCGCTTAATGACGAAAATCAAGGTATTCTCATATTTTATACTATTGATACAATTTAGAAGGATGGGAGAGTCCACTAGGCATAAATCATTCTATACATAGATGGTGACGTCACTACGTTATTGTCAGTAAGACCGGTGTGTACACAATGGGCATAAATGGGTTAATTAATAACCGATATTGTTTATGGAACCATTTCCAGGGGAAATAAGCCAGGGGAACATAATGCTTTCATATTGTTTGTCATTGATCTGCGTGGTAATGAATTTCTCTTTTGTCGTTGCTGTCATAATGTTGGTCATTATATTTATGTGTTCATCAATCATAAGAACTCCATACGTTTGTATATACATACTTTTATTGCGTGTTACTGGTTCGATGGCTACATGTGAAGTAAAGCAAACTTACAATATAAAAATCAGCATCCAATATATCAAGGGAAGTAACTAGAAATGTAAGCGGACCTGCGACAAGCAACACTCGAGACGGCAAATGGCGATCGGATAAAAACAGAGATCAATTCGTGGTAAACACCGTGACAGAGGATGTTTAAATCAAAGTAGAAGCAAGTTCAGATGGGCTTCTATAAATTAATGATATTTTGTGGATGTATACGAACTATGAATTGAAATGGTAAGCTGTACTGTATAATGTATTAGGCCAGCATTTTTATTTTATTTGTTTTACGGGAAATTTTTCAAAAAATTTGAGTCGGGGGGGGGGGATAAATAAAAATAATAAAAAAAGCATGAAAAGTGAGCAGTCTACCAACAAAATAAAAATAAAACTGTATAAACCGATAATTTTTTTATTTTTGAAAATTTAAAATTCAGCCAATTTAACCTTATGTATACTTGCATTAACCTTTAAGTGTTTTATATATCATTCTCATTACACTGTTGTAGAAGCTTTTTATAATAATAGTAAAAATATTTTTATATATATCTATAGGTAAAAGCACCTTTCACATGTATTATACTATATTGCTTCAATAGAGACTATTAAACACGCCAGGTGTGTAACTAGTGTATTATAGTGATCGTTAAACTTTTGTTGAGTGTATATCATATGTATGTTTAGAACAAATATAGCATGCATTTTACTAAAATAAAAAAGACTTTAAAACTTTTTACATTGTTTAATACCTTTAAATAACAACCAACTTTGTAACGTTCATCCATGGGTGGAATATGCACACTAAAAATATTCTTTAATATACAACAGACTTTCTTTATATCATGATACTTTGTATCAATCATGAGAAAAAATGAGCCACGTAACAGGAATTTGGACCTTAAGGCGATTGCGACCATTTTGGCTCCAAAAGAGCAGTCTGATCAGGATCCAAAATGTTCAACATAATTGTCATTCAGTCAGTACTTCTAAAGATGTTAAGCGAACACTTTGGATCCTGATCAGACTGCGCTTGAATTGATCTTGATCCAAACTTTGTGCAGTGAAAGTTCTAGTACATAAAATGTGAATATTTCATTTAAGAAACCGAGAGTTATAGACTTATAAAAACATGTGCTGCATTTCATGTTTAAATTCAGAGAGAGTTATATTGTTTATATATGTAAAGTGAACACAAGGGGCATGATTACAATATTTGGTGTGTAACATCGTTATAAGGTTCTCTTTGAAGTTTGTTAAAATCCTGCAGAAAATTTGTCCTCCCTAGTGGTTACAGTTTTGCTTATAAATATAAATAATATACTCATTCTCTGAAACCGCAAGGCCCATTGGTTTCTTACGTTGCATGCCAACCAAATAGTGGTTCTTTGCTAAGTTTCCTCAAAGCATGTCTCCGTGGTCAAAACTGTTTGCGCTTCAGGGTTCAACTGATTTATATACATTAATGTATTAGATAATCCCTAACAACACAGAAACCGCAAGGGCCATGGGTTCAATATTTGGTGTGTAACATGTAAGTGTTTTCTTCTTCTAGGTGTTATCAAATCATACATTTGGAGTAAAAAATAACCCGTCCTTGGCTTGTTTCACATGATTAATATTTACTTATATAATAAAGAGCTTAAACAATCTAATTCTCTCAAAACGCATGGGTTAGGTGATGATTATTTTGTATGTGACATTGTATGGTTGTAATCTTCGTAGTTTTTGTATCATGTCAATTGGCTTCACATTAGCCCCAACAAAATATTGAGGTAAAAGACACAATTTACCTAGAAACCTAGATTTATTTAATTGAACATTTTATATACATGTAGCAAGGATTTAAATTGTTCTAGTAGAATTACTCTGGTGACTGTATATAATTTACTCGCAATATTAATATAGAAAACAACTTTTGAACTATGTAATTGTATATTTTTAAAATAGTATTATATTTTAATCATTTCGTAAAAGACTCACAGTATTGTCAAAATAAAATGGTGCAAACATTTGCACATATTATTTTGTTCCTCTCTTATTCACAGTTAAAGTTCAAATAAAATTTTCTATGGAGTGTGTTGTCTGTATTATTTTAAGGAGAAACAGCAATGGCATTTGTGTGGATATATAACAAACAAAGAGAGCTATATAAATGTGCAGATAATAATAACCCTTGGAACAAATACATAAAGCCAATTGAGCACATTTACTGAGGTGTGATAAATTTACTTGCATTCATTGCAGTACAAATCCTGCAGTATGAAAACATTATGTACAGTTGATAGAACATCATATTTCGGCTAAATAACAACACATTTTTGAAAAATATATTAAGATGTATTTCTGATTTACAAAACTGATCAAATAATTAAGAAATAAATTCCATTTACTTTTTCATGACATTTTGAAAGTCAAACTTTTGTTTTGTCTGTAGAAATTCAATAAAATGAACTGATCCAAACAAAGGGACGTAACCTGGTCAAAAGGTACCGGAAAAATTGTTAAAATATTGATCAATACATACAGTTATAGTTATACAGTTTAATATATGAAAAATAGTTTTGCTTTAAGTTAATGAAGAATAATAAGCATGTTAATTTGATACTGTGTCAAGAAAACTAATTAAAACTTTCTTATAACTTTGACGGACATACGAACATCCGGACCCAATGTTATTTTCTTCAGAAGCTGTGTTGCATACTTTTTTTCTAAATAAAATATACATATGGGTGGGTGGGGAATTGGATTATTGATGCAAGTACCTGTGGTTCAGTCCTCATGTTCATTATAAAGAAACGTAAAGTAGTACTTCTTGGACATTTTCGGGATGTTGATTTTTATCTATAAAAAATATTACAGTATCTACATTTTAATAAATACGCATATTTATTAAACCCACCCAAAACTATTTAACACGCCGAAAGTTATTGATGGTGACACCGCTGCATCATCTGCAAAAACTCTAATTATTTTAAATTTCGTACCACATAATATGGGAATGATGTCAACGTGGTGTTCTGAAGATTAACTTTTCTAATTGAAATTGTTTCAGCTCCGTTTTTAATTAATTTGATTTTAAAATATGCTACATTTGTCTCGTTGTTGTTAATGTCCGCCATTTCGGAAATGCAATATAAAAATCATTTGTTAAATACTCATCGATTGGCTAATAGCGTGTGGTATTGGCTGCAATTGCCAATGAAAATCGCTGAAGCTTTACAAGTCGACTTGGCACAACGAAACAACCCGTATTATAAACAAATTTTGAACAACACATTCGGCAATCTGCGTCATTTTTTTTTCTAGTTTTGGATAAAATACCAGGTCGGCGGGTGAAATGTTAATAAAAAAAAGAAAGTGACTTTTATTTTTATTTGTATTTGTCGAAAAATAGGGTCGGGCGCTCACGTAAAACAAATAATATAAAATGCTGGCCTTACCGGTATTTATTTTATGCTTTCCGGTGGTTTAAATCTGATATTTCACTGTTTTAAACAGTGAAAAATAACTGAAAAATAATGATAATGCAAACAATCTTTTATCCCATTTTTACAGCGAAATCGGTTGATTAAAGCCCCGTTTATTAAATTTCAACTATAATCAACGGCAAGGCTATAATCAATGGCACGAAATAACGTCATCAACTGCCGAACCGGGACTACTTTTTCCCACGCACCTCGTCACCTGAATTTGCCAAGTGCATCAGTAATAAAAACAATCTCAAAAGTTTGTCAATCTTAATGACCTTAAAAGAAAGGAAAGTAGCAAAAAACGTGTGTTTTTTGTCATTTATTGTCATTAAAACCTAGGTTCTGTTGTTGTTGCTCCCCTTTGAAGAAGTCAGTTCGAGTTGCTCCCCTTTGACCGTAGAAAACAATCGTCTGGACCAAGAAATCCTGTGTTAATTTACAAGCTGTACTCGGATATGCGTCCATCTGATTTTTCTTCAAAGCATCTTTTCTACCTGGCAATACGCACAAATGAAACTGCATCCCGGTGATTCTTGCGTCAACAATTGGGTGTCAACAAGTTAGGTCTGATGCTGAAGGCCATGGCAAAAGACGCCGGCTTTCTCAAGCACACGAGAATAACGAACCACTCAGTTCGCAAATTCCTGGTCCAAAAACTTCGAAATGCAAACATTCCACCCACTGAAACCATGGCCATAACAGGGCACAAAAATGTCCAGTCCATAACCAATTATTCCAACATATCTGTTGAACAGCAGCAAAAGTGTTCATTCTTGCTCAGTCCAGTAAATGTAACAATCCAACAGATTCCTCTTGTTCGCCTTCACGCACCGAAAATATGGCCGAAATGCAGCCTAGACAACCACTGTCTACCGTCGAACAAGTTGATCTTGATGTTTGCCCCACCCAGTCACTTCACCAGCAAATGTCTTTCTCTAGTTCGAACAACTTTGCCTCTCAATTCTTTGGTGCCACTTTCAACATTCAAAATGTTAATGTATATAATTAGCTTAAATCCAAGTAATCTTTGTTATTTTGTCACGAAATAACCATATATTATAACAAAGAAGCAAATAGTGTGCACCTCGTGATCGACTCGATAGTTTGAGATCGAAAGTGAATTGTGTGTGATGTTAGGCTACGTTGTAAACAAATGTAGTTCCTTGTATATAACAACTTAATGTCACATTGATATCATAAAACGTAAAGATTTGCAATTCAGTATGATTTAATTTGTAATTAATAACGCTCGACACTTTGTTACAGAACGATATTCTGATTAATAAAATGATTATTTGATCAGCGGTTATTTTTGGAACGCGGAGTAATACACTGACCTTGGTTACACTACAATCATTATCAAAGTACGACAAACACTCATGAAAACTTATTTTTGTTTAAATAAAAAAAGTTTACTGAATAAAAAGTGGGATAAATAGAATAATAGGTCAGTGTTGATTATAGATCAGGTTTATCATGCTCGGCACGAAAACGAAAAAGCACTCGCCAAGGCTCGTGCTTTTTGTTTTCTAAGCCTCGCATGATAAACCTGATCTATAATCAACACTAACCTATTATTCTCTATTTATCCCACTTTTACAGCGAATTCGGTTGATTAAAGCCCCGTTGATTAAATATCATCTATAATCAACGGCAGGAAATGACGTCAATATTTCGACAAAATGACGTCATAAATCCAGCGAAATTATCCAGTCAAACTAATTTTGTTTAAACAAAAAGGTTTACAAAATAAAAAGTGGGATACATAGAATAATAGATTAGTGTTGATTATAGATCAGGTTTATCATGCTCGGCACGAAAACGAAAAAGCACTCGCCAAGGCTCGTGCTTTTTGTTTTCTAAGCCTCGCATTGTAAACCTGATCTATAATCAACACTATTACCTATTAATCTCTATTTATATTTACTGTGAAATGACGTCATTTTTTCGACGAAATGAAATAAACGATTAAAAAAGCATAAATAAATAAAAAAATTGTTGGATTCGATGGAATATCGATTTTAATTCACTCGTGATCATTAAAAAATATATTTTCACGAGTGGCGCAATATTATTTATATGATCACTCGTGAAATAAAATCGACATGCCATCGAATCCAACAAAAATCCGTTCTATACTCTATAAAGATGTGTTTTAGTTATTAAAGTTATTATTTAGTTATTATAAAAAAGGCCATCGTTTATAAAAATAGGATTGATGTATACTATTGAAGTGCCAAACATTTTTTGTTATGGTTGACACTTAGAGTTAACAAAACCAAGTTTGAAAGCTCTTAAGACAGATAATGCAAGGGAAGTGCGCAATACAAATAAAGATATATGTACATGAATACAATACGCGTATAAACGAAATACATAAGTACATAACTGTATTTGGTACATATTGCGTGAAATCGAGTACCAAATCAGTTGCAGAAACACAAACTTCATAAATGAGTCTCGCCCTTAGAAAACTGGTGTTTAATGCATGTGCTTAAAGTATCACCCAACATTGGCACGTGCACAGGCTTATCAGGGACGACACTTTCCGCTGTATCCGCTGAAGCAAGTCTCTTCTTAGCGAACATCCATTTTAGGCGGAACGTGTATTCCCTGACAAGGCTATGCAGACTGCACAGGCTTATCTTCAACGACACATTTTGCACATGCATTAGTTTCCTCAAAGCGAGGCAGATTTTGTATCACTTTACTCGTACAGCCGTGTATAACTACATAGCCTTACAATACACGTTTCAAAACATACCCTCCAGTTAAACCAGCGCAATTGAACCAACATGTATGTATGTTTTTACAAATTTTATAGCTTTATAGTGTTTTTTACCAAAATTTACATACTAAACGGACCATACGCGCATGCCTAGACAGTCGGCGTACGCTGCATTTTAATGGTGCAACTAGATTTCGCATTTTACATTATATTGCATTTAACATACATTTACTTATTTTATGCACATTAAGTCTCCTTTCAGTTACCAATAATTAAACAGGCAACACTAACTCATGTTGGAACTACTTTCCGTAATTGCTTTACTTTTGCTTAAAGGGATCTTTTCACGCTTTAGTAAATTGACAAAATTGAAAAAAGTTGTTTCAGATTCGCAAATTTTCGTTTTAGTTATGATATTTGTGAGGAAACAGTAATACTGAACATTTACCATGGTCTAATATAGCCATTATATGCATCTTTTGACGATTTGAAAACCTAAAAATTATAAAGCGTTGCAACGCGAAACGATTGAATAATTTGGAGAGTTTTGTTTTTGTCGTTAAATTTTGTGAAACTACGAAGATTGCTTATATAAGGTATAAAATACTTCTAGTATATGTACTCGGCGGAATAGCTCAGTAGGCTAAAGCGTTTTTACTTCAGGACTCTGGCAGGACTCCAGGGGTCACTGGTTCGAAACCTAGTCCGGGCAATGTTGTTTTCCTTTTTTTAATTTTATTCTTGATTTTTTACTGGAGCTTTTACGATCCAATGTTTACATTTATCGATATAAAGCATTAAATGAATAAGTTAAAAAATGCCAAAATCTGTGAAAAGTTCCACTTTCATTTCTAATTTCTAATTTACGTTGATACATTTCCAATTAGATTGTAAGTGATGCATATTATCTCCAAATTGACTACTTATGTTACATGTCTCAAATAAGTAGTAAAGACTACTGCTGAATTCATTTTATATGAGCCTGGCTCTGTGAAAAGGGGGTTTAATACATGTGCGTAAAGTGTCGTCCCAGACTGTGGAATCTACACTAGCTGATCAGGGATGACACTTTCCGCTTTTATATTTTGCTTAAAACAATTCTTAACAAAAATACTGTTAAAGTGGAAAGTGTCTTTCCTGATAAGCCTGTGTAGACTGCGCAAGCAAATCTGTGACAACACTTCCCCCATGCATTAAACCCCCTTTTCACAGAGCTGGTCTCATATTATTGAGATACATTCACTTACCAATGCACCAATACTTTGTGTTTTCAGTTTGGGCAACATGTGCTGAAGAAGACCAAGAAAATGCCACTGCTGTTCCATTAGCGCCGAAACAGTGCCAGTCCACTCAGTGAGCGGAACCAGTGAGACATCGGGGGCTGAACAAGTGAGCCACGTTCTAGGAAAAAAAGGGCTTAATGCGTGATTGTTTAGTTTCGTCCATGATTAGCCTGTGCAGCCTGCACTTTATTCTTTTATGGAATTGTTTGTTTAAGGAAGTCTCTTCCTAGCAAAAATCCAGTCTAGGTGAAAAGTGTCCCCCCTGGGACAACACTACACGCAGGCATTAAGCCCTGGGACAACACTACACGCAGGCATTAAGTGTCCCCCCTGGGACAACACTACACGCAGGCATTAAGCCCTGGGACAACACTACACGCAGGCATTAAGTGTCCTCCCTGGGACAACACTACACGCAGGCATTAAGTGTCCTCCCTGGGACAACACTACACGCAGGCATTAAGTGTCCTCCCTGGGACAACACTACACGCAGGCATTAAGTGTCCTCCCTGGGACAACACTACACGCAGGCATTAAGCCTCCCTGGGACAACACTACACGCAGGCATTAAGCCTCCCTGGGACAACACTACACGCAGGCATTAAGCCTCCCTGGGACAACACTTCACGCAGGCATTAAGTGTCCCCCCCTGGGACAACACTACACGCAGGCATGAAGTGTCCTTCCTGGGACAACACTACACGCAGGCATTAAGTGTCCTCCCTGGGACAACACTACACGCAGGCATTAAGCCCTGGGACAACACTACACGCAGGCATTAAGCCCTGATTTACCACCTGGGACAACACTACACGCAGGCATTAAGTGTCATCCCTGGGACAACACTACACGCAGGCATTAAGCCCTGGGACAACACTTCACGCAGGCATTAAGCCCTGGGACAACACTACACGCAGGCATTAAGCCCTGGGACAACACTACACGCAGGCATTAAGCCCTGGGACAACACTACACGCAGGCATTAAGCCCTGGGACAACACTACACGCAGGCATTAAACCCTTGGACAACACTACACGCAGGCATTAAGCCCTGGGACAACACTACACGCAGGCATTAAGCCCTGGGACAACACTACACGCAGGCATTAAGTGTCCTCCCTGGGACAACACTACACGCAGGCATTAAGCCCTGGGACAACACTACACGCAGGCATTAAGTGTCCTCCCTGGGACAACACTACACGCAGGCATTAAGTGTCCTCCCTGGGACAACACTACACGCAGGCATTAAGTGTCCTCCCTGGGACAACACTACACGCAGGCATTAAGTGTCCTCCCTGGGACAACACTACACGCAGGCATTAAGTGTCCTCCCTGGGACAACACTACACGCAGGCATTAAGTGTCCTCCCTGGGACAACACTACACCCAGGCATTAAGCCTCCCTGGGACAACACTACACGCAGGCATTAAGCCTCCCTGGGACAACACTACACGCAGGCATTAAGCCTCCCTGGGACAACACTACACGCAGGCATTAAGTGTCCTCCCTGAGACAACACTACACGCAGGCATTAAGTGTCCTCCCTGGGACAACACTACACGCAGGCATTAAGCCCTGGGACAACACTACACGCAGGCATTAAGCCCTGATTTACCACCTGGGACAACACTACACGCAGGCATTAAGTGTCCTCCCTGGGACAACACTTCACGCAGGCATTAAGCCCTGGGACAACACTACACGCAGGCATTTAGCCCTGGGACAACACTACACGCAGGCATTAAGCCCTGGGACAACACTACACGCAGGCATTAAGCCCTGGGACAACACTACACGCAGGCATTAAGCCCTGGGACAACACTACACGCAGGTATTAAACCCTTGGACAACACTACGCGCAGGCATTAAGCCCTGGGACAACACTACACGCAGGCATTAAGCCCTGGGACAACACTACACGCAGGCATTAAGCCCTGGGACAACACTACACGCAGGCATTAAGTGTCCTCCCTGGAATAACACAACACGCAGGCATTACGTGTCCTCCCTGGGACAACACTACACGCAGGCATTAAGTGTTTTCCCTGGGACAACACTACACGCAGGCATTAAGCCCTGGGACAACACTACACGCAGGCATTAAGTGTCCTCCCTGGGACAACACTACACGCAGGCATTACGTTTCCTCCCTGGGACAACACTACACGCAGGCATTAAGCCCTGATCTAGCAGAGCGTGGCTCAAGTGATATACTCAAACCTGTGATCTGGCGTATTCCTCTACATAACCTGTTGGCTGGAGAATCTGTGTACCTAGGGAGAAAGCCCAGGTCTGTAGGTCGAGAGCTGTCAGCCAAACTAGCCATACAACCCCCTCTGTTTGGGTTGCAACCATGGTTATTACCTTGAATGCTAAAACAAAAACCATTTCTTTGTTGTTTTTCCAAATGTTTGCACTTCTTTTTCCCTGTCTGTGTCTAAATGCGTTAACTGACACATTATATCTTATTTCTCTTTAATTCGCTGATTCTATTCAATTGTTTAGTTAAGTTTCCAATAACGGAAATATGTACACTGTTCTTTGTCAGTTTTCTCGTTTGTTTAATTATTTTTTTACAGGCATACGTTTGTGTTAGGAAAAGTGCTTACTTGGTAACCTTGATATTTGTATTATCAATAATTAAACTGTTTAATAATGTTCATTAATAAAAAATAATATATTTCTGTTTTTGAACTTAACACAAATTGTTAGTAAGATTTTGATTGATCTAGGTACAAAATTGATTTAACACTCATTTTAGTCATTTAACATCCTTTTCAATTATTTGGACATTTTAGTCATATATCTTGTGATATACCTGTTTGAAAAAATATAAACACTACAGATGTGTGCATGTTTGAAAATGGATTCATGTTGGGTCTTGTGATATTTGATGCGTTTTTATGTATTATTATTATTTGTACCATAGTTCCTTGCTCTTATGCAAACTGTATAATTGTATCAAAGCCTGTGTATAAATAAACGTTACATTCATTGCCATTGCTCTTTCCTGTTTCAGTTAGAGCAGGCATTGCTCAAATAAGAGTTTGCTTGAAATGGTAAGGCTTCGACATACACAAACAACATTTCACTTCATCATTCTTACATTATATGTGAGGCAGTTTTGCCACTCTTAAAATTAAGAGTATATTCAACGAAATTTACTTAACTTACAGACACTGCTGAATAGGAGGAAATATATATAAGCCGTGTTCTGTGATAACAGGGTTGTATGCACGTGCGTTAAGTGATGTCCAATATAAGCCGTGTTCTGGGATAACAGGACTGTATGCACGTGCGCTAAGCGATGTCCAATATAAGCCGTGTTCTGGGATAACAGGACTGTATGCACGTGCGTTAAGTGATGTCCAATATAAGCCGTGTTCTGGGATAACAGGACTGTATGCACGTGCGTTAATTGATATTCAATATAAGCCGTGTTCTGGGATGACAGGACTGTATGCACGTGCGTTAAGTGATGTCCAATATAAGCCTGTGCAGTCCGCATAGGCTTATCAGGGACGACACTTTCCGCCTAGACTAGATTCTCGCTAAGAAGAGGCGTCCTTTTAATGAAAAATAATCTAAACGCAGAAAGAGTCATTCTTGATCAGCGTGTGCGAACTGCACATGAATTAAGCCCCATTTTCACAGAGCGTTTCTCATACATATTAATTTTGAGATAAATTTAACACCACGGTAACATATATATAGGCTTCGGTTAGCGGTACATCTTTTTCGGCGTAGCTGTCTGATCCAGGTTTTAACCTTAATTGACCTCTAAAAACAGCTGGAAAAAAAATGTTGAAATTTCCCGCCAGTACTTCCGAATGAATAACTGGAATTTTCGCATTTGTAAGAAAACAACATAAACTAAGCAAAATAGAAAACGTTGCATTGACCTTCGAAAATGTTAAATTTTCATATGAGTAACTGGTTGACCTTTTTTAATGCGCAGAATAGTGTTAAGGATGTGTACGCCGTTGGGAATTCCCCGCTACTTTTTAAATTTGTTCATACCATACATATGTGGTAGACCCATTTTTTGGTTTTGCAACTTATATGGGTGAACGTATTGGTATCGGCTTTGTACTCGAAATAAGTTCCGGTAAAATTGTAAATATCGGAGCCTAATTTGGTTACACTGCCAGATCGCAAATGTATTAAGGTCTTCTAAGAAACGTTTTAAATCTAAATTTGAAACAAGGCGTACTTACGGACCATATACCGATGTTGATCTGCCACCACCGTCAGACACGGAAACTTTTTGAGTGGCTGAAACAGTTTTAAATTAATATCTGGAGCGCTGAAGTTCTGCGAAGGACGAGAAGAATGATAAATAGCGTGAGACGCTACAAATTCATCCCCAAACTTGTTTTCACAAATACAAGCCTTCATTAGGACGTGTACATTCGCTGAGTAGGTTCTCTTATTATGTTGTAAACTTAGTTCGCCCTTGTTTGATTATGCATGTATGTAGGACTAGGAATTGTTCCGAAAAAAAAGATCCTCGATATTAGTCATAACTCTTTGGTCTTATTGGTTTAAGTGACGATAGTTTTTACAAAGCAAACAATTGACATCAACACATATCTTATTTAAAAGATATTTTTTGTTTAAGCTTTTGGGCGCGTATGGTCTTTTATCCAAACGGTAAGTCATAACTAGGCGGCAGGTCGCACACATTTTGTACGACCAGTTTCAGTTGCTACGGGCAGTTCTTACCAGGCATTCTATTTGTGCCATATTAGTCGATGGTAAATCTCTTGTTTTGCATACAACCAAACAATTTTTATTTGTCAACCTGTATATTTGTACATGCCCACCATCGTATTATTGCATTTTATTTCAACTAATTCTGAATTACGACGATTTTACCAGTTAATATTATTAATGCATGTACAAATAGCATTTATAGTTCAGATTGCGGTGTGCTTGTTGACCCTTATTACCAGCATTTTGATTTTGTTTTTATTCGGAGTAGCAGTCTTACGCAGGTTTTGACTTGTGTAGACCTATGTTTCCAATTAAGTTTTGAGAAAATTTCCCGTTAATAGGCTCGAATAAATAAATGTCTGTTTTATTTTCGTATTGCTTACAAATAGGATGTTCAAGCGTAAAGGATGTTCAGTTTCGGAAAATCCCTTTTTTGTGCAGACATTCATACGACAAGGTTGGTTCTGAGACGTTTACTAGTAACGTGTCGATATCGGCTTTGTGCTACGCATAATTTTGTCGCTGTGTATATCATTACTCTTGTATTTGTGTGTTTTTTCCTTTTAAAACCTTAGTGTGATCACGGAGTATATATTGATAGGAGATGAATCGAGTATTTGACCCTATCAATAAAGCTAATAATTAATGAAGCTTAATAAATTAAGAATTTCGGCTCTTGTTTATAACACAGAAAGGGTGTTAATTTTATGACGAGACCACGTATATAGCGGACCCTCTTGATATTTTTCGGCTTTGCATACTTCAAATAAAATGGATGTCAAAAACATTCATCGTTTGTTGTTAATTATCAAAAAGGTAATTATGTATAATTATATATGAAAGGTTATTTACCTTAAATAATCAATTAATTAAAATTATTTTAAGATTCTTGAAAATCACGGTCGGTGTTACGCAGGTCATTTCGTATTTTGACATCAGTGCATCATGTCCAACTATTCAAAATCGGATTTTTTTCACTGGGACGATGACGACTTAGAGGGTATTAAGTTATCCATTTAACAAGTTCCCAAGTTATGGTATATTCAAACAGAAAAAGCTGCGCAGGCAAATATTAATTTAATAAGAATTTATCGTTTATAACCGTCCTATAAAAACGATATTGATTTTTGGTTGGAAATACTGAAATCACTTTAGGTTAACTCGTGATGTTAAACAGACACACCGAAACACAAAGACTGGATCAATTTTCGATAAATAGCGACACTATGGAAATAACTGTTAAATGTTGTTTTAAAATAGCACCTGTGCTAAGAACCACATTTTACTATGCGAACTCGCAGGTACATTGTATTAATAGGAAGATTTCTAGATACGTAGATTGTTATCGTGTTATTTATTTTCAGAAACATAAGCACGTATCATATGAGTATACTTGCTTCGCTCTCGAAAAACGGGGCTTAACGCATGTGCGTTAAGTGTCGTCCCACATAGTGTTCGCACAGGCTAATCAGGGACGACACTTTCCGTTTCTATAATTTCCGCTTCTATATAATTTTACGTTTCGATGAAGTCTCGTCTTATCGAAAATCCAGTTAAGACGGATAGTTATGTCCCTGATTATCATAATTTACGCACAAGTATTTAGCCCCGTTTTCCTAGAGCGAGGCTTATATGAAGTGATAACGTGATGCATTTAGCACCGTTTTCCTACAATGATGCTCATATGAAGTGATCACGTGACATGTATTTAGCCCCGTTTTCCTAGAGCGAAGCTCATACGAAGTGATCATGTGACATGCATTTAGCCCCGTTTTCCTAGAGTTAGGCTCATATGCAGTGATAACGTGATGCATTTAGCCCCATTTTCCTACAATGATGCTCATACGAAGTGATCACGTGACGTGTATTTAGCCCCGTTTGCCTAGAGTGAGGCTCATATGAAGTGATCACGTGCGGATTTTATGATAAGTTTGTAGCAAACTCATCGACATTTACGCTAGAATATTATTACAAAATCCAAGACTGACCTTATAGCTGTAGCATCCGTACATCTCCAGTCTGAACGCATGCTTGTATGACGTATTCCACGTCAGGGGTACACACGGACGTAACGTGCCGTAATCACGCTCGGTAACGTTTCCATATGAGTTCCCCCATCCGTGTTACCGCTCAGCATCTAGAAAAAAGGTTATAGTAAGAAACATTTAAATATTGAATCAAGGTATTGTAAAACGTAAATTTAAGAACCTAGAACTGCTTCTGTCGTGTCTGAAATACACTCTGCGTGCAGATTTTCCAGACAGCATATTCACTTCAATTTAAACAATGGTTTCAGTAAAATGCATGGGTCATTCCTCTGTAGTTTTGCCTTTTTACCTCATACTATATGCAATGGACAAAATTTGAGCATTAATATTCACAAGTGTTACTACGGTAACCGTGGATTTATGAAAACAGTATTTCTGGCTAGTGAGCACTGCGCATCCCATATTTAAATAGTTCTACCTATGACATGATACCAGTATATTCTTTACAACTGCGTTTGATGTTAAACCTTACATTCAGTTTCGATCGTATATCCTAAGAGCATTTTCAGTCGTACCTGTGTATTTCCGGTATAGTCTGTGTAGTTGTTGAAGTGGTTCCCGTCTAGACTGTTCTGCATGCAGAAGTACTGAGTGAAGTAGTTGACGTCTGCGTACTGCACACCGACTGCGAACACATCCGTCTCGTTGCATACATTAACCTCAATCTTGTTGAAACTTTGTCAGAATGTTTATCTGGACGATATCTTGAAAGAATTCGAATCAGTGGCACATGCGTCAAAAATTAGATCACCGGGCTAAATCTTAGAAAACCTTCTTTACCAGTCTATAAACACATCATTTAAGACTCAATTGTCATGAAACTTGGTCAGAATATTTATATTGAAAATATCTAGGCCGAGTTCGAATTTGGGTTATGTGCGTCGAAAGCCAGGTCAAATCTTAGAAAAGCCTTGTTACCATTTAAAGGGGTCTTTTCACAGATTTTGGCATATTTTGAAGTTTGTCAATAAATGCTTTATATTGATAAATGTAAACACTGGATCTTAAAAGCTCCAGTAAAAAATCAAGAATAAAATTAAAAAAAGGAAAAATAAGTAGCCGGTACCAGGGCTCGAACCAGTAACCCCCGGAGTCCAGGAGTTAGTCTGAAGTAAAAACGCGTATTTTATACTTTATATAAGCAATCTTCGTAGTTTCGTAAATTTAAAGGACAACAACAGAACCCTCCAAATTATTCAATCGTCTCGCGTTGCAACGCTTTATATTTTTTAGGTTTTTAAATGGTCAAAAGATACATATAATGGCTATAAATGTTCAGTCATACTGTGTCCTCACAAATATCATAACTAAAACGAAAATTTGCGAATCAGAAACAACTTTTTTCAATTTTGTCAATTTACCAAACCGTGAAAAGATCCCTTTAAGAGGCCACGTCTATAACTTTATATTGATAAAACTTGGTCAGATTGACTATCTGCGCGATGTCTAAGCCAAGTCTGGACCAAGTGCGTCATATTGATTTAAAAAAAACGTGTTACCACTCTTTATGATATTTGTTCAGAATGCGTATGTTTGTGTTTATAAATACAATAATCCATCGATAATAGTTTATAAAGTTGTGATCTATAACAATATCCTTTTGTATGCCCTATCTATATAAAATACTAATAGTAATACTATAACTATAACTTTTACTATTAATAATATCTTTATTTTCTCCAGGTAACACTTTAAGACAAAACATTTAACATTTATAACAAAGTGTAAATAAAATCTATCAAACTGTTATTTTATTTTTAATGTATCCAACATAAACACAATGCAAGATTACCACCAAATCTATCTTATATAAGTTTATCTATGATTTTTATTATTTTACGAGAAACAAGCAAAGAAAAATAATATATGAACATTCAAAAAGAAAATTTAAAAATATTAATTATAATAATGATAATAATCTTCAACCAATTAATTTGGTTTATAAAACTAACATAAATCCAGACAAGGGCTGTTTGTAAAACATGCATGCCCCCCATATGGGCTGTCCGTTGTAGTGGCTGCCATTGTGTGAATACGATTTTTGTCACTGTGACCTTGACTTTTGACCTAGTGACCTGAAAATCAATAGGGGTC
This sequence comes from Dreissena polymorpha, assembly GCF_020536995.1. Taxonomy (NCBI): domain Eukaryota; kingdom Metazoa; phylum Mollusca; class Bivalvia; order Myida; family Dreissenidae; genus Dreissena; species Dreissena polymorpha. The sequence goes on along the minus strand of NC_068365.1, from coordinate 7,294,777 downwards.
ATCTGCAGGTAACGATCAATGTACCTATGAAGTGTCATGGTCCTAGGCAAAAGCGTTCTTGAGTTATCATCCGAAAATAATTTTACTATTTCGGGTCACCGTGACCTTGACCTTTGACCTTGTGACCTCAAAATCAATAGGGGTAATCTGCAAGTCATAATCAATCTACCTTTGAAGTTTCATGATCCTAGGCGTATGCGTTCTTGAGTTATCATCCGAAAACCATTTTACTATTTCGGGTCACTGTGACCTTGACCTTTGACCTAGTGACCTCAAAATCAATAGGGGTCATCTGCGAATCATGATCAATCTACCCATGAAGTTTCATGATCCTAGGCGTATGCGTTCTTGAGTTATCATCCGGAAACCATTTTACTATTTCGGGTCACCGTGACCTTGACCTTTGACCTAGTGACCTCAAAATCAATAGGACTCATTTGCAAGTCATGATCAATCTACCCATGAAGTTTCATGATCCTAGGCGTATGCGTTCTTGAGTTATCATTCAAAAACCATTTTACTATGTCTGGTCACCGTGACCTTCACCTTTGACCTAGTGACCTCAAAATCAATAGGGGTCATCTGCGGGTCATGATCAATGTACCTATGAAGTTTCATGATCCTAGGCCCAAGCGTTCTTGAGTTATCGTCTGACAACAACCTGGTGGACGGACCGACAGACCGACCGACCGACATGAGCAAAGCAATATACCCCCTCTTCTTCGAAGGGGGGCATAATAAGAATAAAAGTTAAATCAAAAGTGTACTTCATATGTTAAAACTTAACCTTCTTTAAAAGAGAATTATAGCGATTTCACAGTTTACCTTTTACACGTACTTCTGAATTAAACGCAACAGATGCTGTGACGGATATATCGGTATATTTATTAATGTGTGAATTTATATCTGCTAAGATTATTTAAAACGATTTTCTTGAATAAAAAAACAATGTCTTAGAAAAAGAAGACATATGATCATTATAAATAAACATAAAATTGAATGTTATATTCAGTATACTGTAAAGGCAAGAGTAAAAGAGGTACTAAATGTGACAATATTGAAGCATTACAGAAGGTAATGTTACGATGTACGTGTTATTTCTGTTAACCAGATCTTTTCCCCAGCTTTTCGAACACATATTACTTCAAAATATTAACAAATGGTATACTTTATAATGAAGCATGACCGCTCCTCATGGATTGCACATAATTTACTTTTAACTCAATAAAGTAGGAAATATTCGATACCATTGATTTTCCTTCTCCTATAAGGTTTAATTTGGAATTTCGACATGGCGATCCACTTTTTTATTTTCTCACTACAAATGCGACTTTTTAAAGGCGGCGTGTTATGGGGAAACCATGTGTCTGTAGCTCAAATATAAATGTAATATTTATTGCTAAAATGACAAAATTTGCATATTTCAGATGTAAAGGTGCGTCACTTCTAATCTAATGATATGTCTACCGAGTGTGATATGGTTCCTGCCAATTTTAAAACATGTCTGCAATTAGGGGGGGGGGGGGGAAGTTTTCTTATGTGGCAAGGGTTAACCCTCTACAAATCACAATGTCGACCCATGCATAATGATAGTTGCTCACAACATTTAAGTAATTGCGTTAGTATTACATTTCGGCTGAGTTCGAAAATGACGTTGTTTGTCTAAAAACATGGCTGCAATTAGGACAGTTTTCCTCATAAGTCTATTGTGTTACATTGTTATTAATACCTGCTATTAACAGTTAAATTATGTGGCGTCTAAAGTCAGCGCCTTCGGGGCCCTACTGGTGATGTTGTCAGAACATTACTAAATCGAATGAAAGGTCACAGACAAATGATTATAAGGACACCTAAGTGCTTATTGTGAGAATGTTTTATACAGCGATCACACTGTGTTCATCAGTTGGTTCATCCGGAAACATCGTCTAGCTTATTTTGTGTGGTAACATTATACATGCTGCACATTTTGATTGTCAAAACTAGTTGATGTCTTTTCTAAAATAACATGGTTATTTTAAGGTTGCAAAATAAATGGATATTTATCAAAACACTATTCCCGCTGTATATCTTAACAAACTGTTTTTAGTACGGCCGTCTGCATAACCTTAAGTATACAATACAAGACTTATCATCTATAGCTTTGCACGAGATTATTGTTTTCATACATACAGATTGCAAGTACCGAGTCTTTATATAAAACAGTTTACCTAAACAACTAAATTATCGTGCACGTAGCCCTGATATACGGGCGGAATAATCGATTTGATTCATTATCACATAAGTATTCTGTTGTGAATATCCATCAGATTAGCAGAACTGACTTTTACGAACATTCGTGTCGCAACCTGTCTCAATAGATCGCAATGGCGGTTGTTTATCTTCTTCAGGATGGAATCCGAGTCACCCACATCCCCATTCTTCTCTCTAATTTCCACGGATCGGTGCATGAACTCCAGATGCAGCATCTCTAGCTCCATCCTTTTCTTGCTGAACCACATCATCGGCTCTGGGGACGCGACAATCGCCTTTCTTATCTTCTCCAGTCTCAGTATTACATTGGGCCCTTCCTCTAGCATGTCCGTGATATCTGCTACCCATTTATGTTGCTGGTAATCATGCATACCGCAGGCTTCCATAAGATTTCTTTCCGGAATCATGTAATAGCAAAGTCGTTTTTTCTCAATAGCAGTCCTAAGTTTTTTCAGTCCGTCATGCAACCAGTAAAGTAAGCTGCGTGAATGAAACTCTGTCTGTGGAGTATTTTCAGCTTGCCATAATATGATGTTTTTCAACACGTACGATGTTATTTCTTTATTATTTGGTTTTATTATATCTCTGAGGATCATTTTAAGAATGACATATACTTTTGCTTGTGTGTCGTTGAGGTTGTTTACAAGTTCTGCCTCGCCGGTGTTGAAACAAATCCTCCACTCCATGTGCTTGTAATCGCTTCCCTTAAACCCTACAGGAGTAACCAAGGCTCCTAATGATACTACTTTCTGAACTATAGTTGGTGATGGCCAATTACGACGTCTGTCAGCCCATCTCTGTAGGATGCTGGGGCAGGAACAACGTAGTGCGATTACTCTGTCAAAATGAAGTACACCATCTACTGTATCAGGTATCGACGGCCCGGCTCGTTTATGATGCTCCGCAGATGCGTTATGTGGTAATGAACGTGAGTATTCATATTCATCTAGCAATACGCTACTACTTAATAGAACGCCCCCATATCCATTATCACACAGAGCCTTGGTAATTGTATCATAACGTGCATGAGCAGCTGGTCTCTCTTGTAACAGTCTGCAGTGCCCTGGATATACACGTGTATCCATCGTATCCATCCTAAACACATCTTTGTCGTCTGAAATAGTGAGCAGATTGATATCAGCTTCCACACAGAGGACATCCTCCAGCACAAATAATATGTCCCAGTCGCTTTCCAAATAGCAGGTCAGTCCCTCTGCCTTGCTCCCAGCTGTGATACATGTAACTGCGTTTCCTTGTTCATTCAAATATCGTGCATTCTTCAGCCTGTCATACTCCCTGTACTTCTCAACGCGCCACCGTCTCATCATCTCGCCGTAACCCAACCGGGTCATTATAGTACAGATCTCCATGGATACGTGTTCAAGATGATTCTATGAACAAAATAATACGATTTTTAAGTAAGTTTAAAATACGCAATTGTATTTGATTTAAATTATAAACACATACAAAAAAATACAATTTGGTTACATATGTTTTCAAATAAATTTTAAATTGTGTTTTTTAATTTCATGGAAAGAAAGTTTATTGAAAACTTTGAAGTAATTAATTATCTTCGATTACTATTACTATTATTATTATTATCTATTTTCTGCTCGCTTTGTGCCTGCTTTCCATTCATAGGGACATGGACATAAACATTTGAAATGTTGTACGTGAGTTTGCTTGGAAGCATCCTAGGCGGATGGATCTTCCTGACATCATGTCTGAGTTGTAGATTGTAACCAGACATAGTACGAAGAGTTATATGAATTATCTAAGTGATCATTTCTGAGAAAGTACAAATATCATAACATTAGTTGAATAGTTGTAAGAACATACTTGTGCATATATTTTGTTGTATTGTTTTTGTTACAAAAATGACATAATATTTGATTGAACTTTAAATGAAGAGTGTTGCTTAAACTGTTATTTTTGTAATTTGTAAAAAGGTTTATCAATGACTTTGCCTTATTTGACAGTTTTTGAACCACAAGACTCAACAATGTATACATAATACGATTACAACAAAGTTTGATAAATATCCACTCATCCAACAGGATGACCTTGTAGGATATCCAACAAAGTTAAATAGGAGGCCCACCCATCTAACACTGTTAAACAGTTTCTGGATAAAGATTATGTCTCCCACCACTTTAGTGGTTTGAGAGACTTTTGATTTAACCCTGTGTGTCTGTCTGTGTGTCTGTCACACTTGATGTCTGAACTCAAGTTCTTGTTTGTTTTACATGCACTTTTAGCATGCAAAAATGATAATTAGACAGCAGGAAATTGCATCATTTCAAGGTGCCATTAAAAAAAATCGACAGCAGGAGGGGACCCCCCTCCAGCACCCTCCCCAGTTGAGCCCCCCCCCCCTTTGAATAATTTCTGCGTAGGCCTCTGTATTATAGTGATGACTGCACAGGCTGCTGTACCTACAAATGCTTTCAGTCTCAGACTTACCCGAGAGTGACGACTGTACATGCTACTGTGCCTGCAAACGCTTCTAGTCTCAGACTTACCCGAGAGTGACGACTGCACAGGCTGCTGTGCCTGCAAATGCTTCTAGTCTCAGACTTACCCGAGAGTGACGACTGTACAGGCTGCTGTGTCTACAAATGCTTACAGTCTCTGACTTACCCGAGAGTGACGATTGTACAGGCCGCTGTGATTACAAATGCTTCTAGTCTCAGACTTACCCAAGAGTGACGACTGTACAGGCTGCTGTGTCTACAAATGCTTCTAGTCACTGACTTACCCGAGAGTGACGACTGTACATGCTGCTGTGCCTGCAAATGCTTCCAGTCTCTGACTTACCCGAGGGTGACGACTGTACAGGCTGCTGTATCCAGACTCTGACTCTGTACATCCGACGCCTCCTTCTGCCATTTGTAAAATGCTGGAAATATATATAAGTTTTAATTGTCAAAAATGTGATTAGATTAAAAAAAGGCAAAATGAATGGTAATAATATATATTATTGTTTTAATGTTTTTTTCTTCAGAGTTTACGTTCTTATAAACTCTCATAAAACATCAGCATAACAGCAAGTTTGATCCTTTAATCCTAATGTCGCATAACATCTTATGAAGCACTTAATAATATATATGCACATGAACATAACATTTAAAAGTCTTATATACTACTCTGTACACGATGGGTCTATATGCACCTGGTTGCGTTAAAAAAATAGTGTTTGATGAGTGTGGTGTAAAATAGTACATGTTGTAGTTTGATTTTTTTTTATCATAAGTACCCAGATAACATTTCTGTGAAGAAAGTTAAAGACTTGAACAGTAGGTTAGTTTCAACTTTAACTGTTATATAATGGTGTTCCATCAAACGAGTCAAGACAGTGAAGTCCTGTTCGTATCAATGAACCTGGTAGTTATTGGTGTAACCATATACGAATGCCCGAGCTTCGTTATTGATTGTTAAAATCACTAGATGACGCTGTGAGAATCTGCTGGACATCTAAATAAGAACTATATTGTTCATATGCGGACATGGATAAGCTTGGATAAGTCAAGATGGTGCAGTTGGTGATGCAAATTATTTAAATAATCTTTTAAGAAACGCGTAATTGATTGCTGCACGCAAAAATGGGCCGACGACGTTTTAAACTCGAGTCGATGTCATCATCATAAACATACAAAAGCCTACATAACACAGAAATGTACTTATCTATTGATTTAGCACCAAATAAAAGATTGGGCTTTTGAAATTCCGAGCCTCACTCACAATTTACAAATCAAACTGGGGAGACGCAATAATGTACAAAAAGAAAACAGAATATGCAATAATTGTTCTGCAAACTAAGTTCGATATCTGGTTGGAATAGCATGCTTATGTGCGTGTGTGTGAATATGTTCAAACCAACTATGCCAAGATCTAAGAAATATAAATAACTGAATAATGTACATTCTATATTTACACAACCCTTATGTTTTTTTATAAGCATGTTCTAGACATATATGACTTACTTAATTTCCTCCAAATACACGAAGAGCTGAACAAATAATAAGACACAATTGTTAACAAAAGCATAAGAGTAATGAAAGTATGTATACGTAGTACAATATAGTGCACTTCTTTAGCGATTAGCACAGTATACGTAGTACAATATAGTGCAATTCTTTAGCGATCAGCACAGTAAACATTGACATGATACACAGAGTAAACTTAGCGATCAGCACAGTAAACATTGACATGATACACAGAGTAAACTTAGCGATCAGCACAGTAAACATTGACATGATACACAGAGTAAACTTAGCGATCAGCACAGTAAACATTGACATGATACACAGAGTAAACTTAGCGATCAGCACAGTAAACATTGACATGATACACAGAGTAAACTTAGCGATCAGCACAATAAACATTGACATGATACACAGAGTTAAACTTAGAGATCAGCACAGTAAACATTGACATGATACACAGAGTAAACTTAGCGATCAGCACAGTAAATATTGACATGATACACAGAGTAAACTTAGCGATCAGCACAGTAAACATTGACATGATACACAGAGTAAACTTAGCGATCAGCACAGTAAACATTGACATGATACACAGAGTAAACTTAGCGATCAGCACAGTAAACATTGACATGATACACAGAGTAAACTTAGCGATCATCATAGTAAACATTGACATGATACACAGAGTAAACTTAGCGATCAGCACAGTAAACATTGACATGATACACAGAGTAAACTTAGCGATCAGCACAGTAAACATTGACATGATACACAGAGTAAACTTATATGTGAATAATGATTTATAGGCATGGAAATAAATTGATATTATTAATGAAAATAAACCGTCTAGAGGTCATTGAAATAGGAAAAAACAGTACGCACGTGGTATTCATAAACATTAAACATATAATATCAAAGTGCACCAATATATACAGGAATCAGTAAATACGCATAACGCATATACACGTATTCTCAATCAAATGCTGATCAAAACATACGCGAAAACAATCTGGCATTCTAGGAACGAAAACAAAATTTTATAATACCTTGACAACTATGTTATGATCTAATAATAATGTTAATGTATAATAATTGTGGGCCGTAGGCCTTTGTTTACAAATTAACTTAACTTGACTTGACTAGTTTGAGGGTAATGTAGTTTGTATCAATATTAAAATGTTTTGCACTTTCGATTTCAAGGTCCATTTGACTATAGTGTATCTGACATAGTTTTATATTTAATACATGTGTAATCAAATACATGATACGACCAAATAAATTTTATAAAAGTTTCCATTCAGCTTGGACAAACGACACATAGAAGGATATGTTTTTTATTATTCATTATTAAAATGCATGCACTTTCGATTTCAAAAACCTTCGAACAAAGTAGTTAAGTTATGCGATGGGTTAGCAATATACTGCGCAGTTGATATAAGTCAATGGTTATTTCATATAAAATAACACATTTCTAAATACGATAATAAAGGTAAGAGATAACATTTAATCTACTTACGAAACAAATGTACACGAATGAAAATTTCCCCGATCTAATATTATAACCTCGTTTAACTACTTCCGTCCCCGATGAAGTTATCTAGATGTAGTCATTCTATAAATAGAAATTACGTCAAGAATTTCAGTGACAAATTACTTATTAATAATTGAACGCTGTAAATATTAAGTTTACCTTTTAAGTGAAGAGCTTTTAGCCAAAACGTGGATTTAAAAGTGTCAAACTACGACAAAGCGCGTATATAAACACTGCGGGGAATCTTAATGATCAGTTGTATTTGTATGAGAATAATGAAAAGCCAGACACATGAAAGTCTGTTATGTATACAAGGCAAGACATCAGCTCCGTTTGTACTTATATAACAAAGTTCAATAGGGATAATATTTTATCACTGCGGGGAATCACGTGATCACAAAAGTACATCGTACGCAAAAAATGGGGGAAAAAGCTCTCGCTTAATGACGAAAATCAAGGTATTCTCATATTTTATCATATTGATCCACTTTAGAAGGATGGGAGAGTCCACTAGGCATAAATGGGTTAATTAATGACCGATATTGTTTATGGAACCATTTCCAGGGGAAATAAGCCAGGGGAACATAGTGCTTTCATATTGTTTGTCATTGATCTGCGTGGTAATGAATTTCTCTTTTGTCGTTGCTGTCATAATGTTGGTCATTATAATTATGTGTTCATCAATCATAAGAACTCCATACGTTTGTATATACATACTTTTATTGCGTGTTACTGGTTCGATGGCTACATGTGAAGTGAAGCAAACTTACAAAATAAAATCAGCATCCAATATATCAAGGGAAGTAACTAGAAATGTAAGCGGACCTGCGACAAGCAACATTCGAGACGGCAATGCGCGCGATCGGATAAAAACAGAGATCAATTCATGGTAAACACCGTGACAGAGGATGTTTAAATCAAAGTAGAAGCAAGTTCAGATGGGCTTCTATAAATGAATGATATTTTGTGGATGTATACGAACTATGAATTGAAATGGTAAGCTGTACTGTATAATGTATTAGGCCAGCATTTTTATTTTATTTGTTTTACGGGAAATTTTTCAAAAACATTGAGTCGGAGGGGGGGATAAATAAAAATAATAAAAAAGCATGAAAAGTGAGCAGTCTACCAACAAAATAAAAATAAAACTGTCTAAACCGATAATTTTTTATTTTTTGAAAATTTAAAATTCAGCAAATTTAACCTTATGTATACTTGCATTAACCTTTAAGTGTTTTAAATATCATTCTCATTACACTGTTGTAGAAGCTTTTTATAATAATAGTAAAAATATTTTTATATATATTTATAGGTAAAAGCATCTTTCACATGTATTATACTATATTGCTTCAATAGAGACTATTAAACACGCCAGGTGTGTAACTAGTGTATTATAGTGATCGTTAAACTTTGTTGAGTGTATATCATATGTATGTTTATAACAAATATAGCATGCATTTTGCTAAAATAAAAAAGACTTTAAAACTTTTTACATTGTTTAATACCTTTAAATAACAACCAACTTTGTAACGTTCATCCATGGGTGGAATATGCACACTAAAAATACTCTTTAATATACAACAGACTTTCTTTATATCATGATAGTTTGTATCAATCATGAGAAAAAATGAGCCACGTAACAGGAATTTGGACCTTAAGGCGATTGCGACCATTTTGGCTCCATAAGAGCAGTCTGATCAGGATCCAAAATGTTCAACATAATTGTCATTCAGTCAGTACATCTAAAGATGTTAAGCGAACACTTTGGATCCTGATCAGACTGCGCTTGAATTGATGTTGATCCAAACTTTGTGCAGTGAAAGTTCTAGTACATAAAATGTGAATTTTTCATTTAAGAAACCGAGAGTTATAGACTTATAAAACATGTGCTGCATTTCATTTTTAAATTCAGAGAGAGTTATATTGTTTATATATGTAAATATAAATAATATACTCATTCTCTGAAACCGCAAGACCCATCGGTTTCTTACGTTGCATGCCAACCAAATAGTGGTTCTTTGCTAAGTTTCCTGAAAGCATGTCTCCGTGGTCAAAACTGTTTGCGCTTCAGGGGTCAACTGATTTATATACATTAATGTATTTGATAATCCCTAACAACACAGAAACCGCAAAGGCCATGGGTTCAATATTTGGTGTGTAACATGTTAGTGTTTTCTTCTTCTAGGTGTTATCAAATCATACATTTGGAGTAAAAAATAACCCGTCATTGGCTTGTTTCACATGATTAATATTTACTTATATAATAAAGAGCTTAAACAATCTAATTCTCTCAAAACGCATGGGTTAGGTGATAATTATTTTGTATGTGACATTGTATGGTTGTAATCTTCGTAGTTTTTGTATCATGTCAATTGGCTTCACATTAGCCCCAACAAAATATTGAGGTAAAAGACACAATTTACCTAGAAACCTAGATTCATTTAATTGAACATTTTATATACATGTAGCAAGGATTTAAATTGTTCTAGTAGAATTACTCTGGTGACTGTATATATGTTACTCGCAAGATTAATATAGAAAACAACTTTTGAACTATGTAATTGTATATTTTAAAATAGTATTATATTTTAATTATTTCGTAAAAGACTCACAGTATTGTCAAAATAAAATGGTGTAAGCATTTGCACATATTATTTTGTTCCTCTCTTATTTACAGTTAAAGTTCAAATAAAATTTTCTATGGAGTTTGTTGTCTGTATTATTTTAAGGAGAAACAGCAATGGCATTTGTGTGGATATATAACAAACAAAGAGAGCTATATAAATGTGTAGATAATAATAACCCTTGGAACAAATACATAAAGCCAATTGAGCACATTTACTGAGGTGTGATAAATTTACTTGCATTCATTGCAGTACAAATCCTGCAGTATGAAAACATTATGTACAGTTGATAGAACATCATATTTAAGCTAAATAACAACTCATTTTTGAAAAATATATTAAGATGTATTTCTGATTTACAAAACTGATCAAATAATTAAGAAATAAATTCCATTTACTTTTTCATGACATTTTGAAAGTCAAACTTTTGCTTTGTCTGTAGAAATTCAATAAAATGAACTGATCCAAACAAAGGGACGTAACCTGGTCAAAAGGTACCGGAAATATTGTTAAAATATTGATCAATACATACAGTTATAGTTATACAGTTTAATATATGAAAAATAGTTTTGCTTTAAGTTAATGAAGAATAATAAGCATGTTAATTTGATACTGTGTCAAGAAAACTAATTTAAACTTTCTTATAGCTTTGACGGACATACGAACATCCGGACCCAATGTTATTTTCTTCAGAAGCTGTGTTGCATACTTTTTATCTAAGTAAAATATACATATGGGTGGATGGGGAATTGGATTATTGATGCAAGTACCTGTGGTTCAGTCCTCATGTTCATTATAAAGAAATGTAAAGTAATACTTCTTGGACATTTTCGGGATGTTGATTTTTATCTATAAAAAATATTACAGGATCTACATTTTAATAAACACGCATATTTATTAAACCTACCCAAAACTTTTTAACACACCGAAAGTTATTGATGGTGACACCGCTGCATCATCTGCAAAAACTCTAATTATTTTAAATTTCGTACCACATAATATGGGAATGATGTCAACGTGGTGTTCTGAAGATTAACTTTTCTAATTGAAATTGTTTCAGCTCCGTTTTTAATTAATTTGATTTTAACATATGCTACATTTGTCTCGTTGTTGTTAATGTCCGCCATTTCGGAAATGCAATATAAAAATCATTTGTTAAATACTCATCGATTGGCTAAAAGCGTGTGGTATTGGTTGCAATTTCCAATGAAAATCGCTGAAGCTTTACAAGTCGACTTGGCACAACGAAACAACCCGTATTATAAACAAATTTTGAACAACACTTTCGGCAATCTGCGTAATTTTTTTTCTAGTTTTGGATAAAATACCAGGTCGGCGGGTGAAATGTAAATAAAAAAAGAAAGTGACTTTTATTTTTATTTGTATTTGTCGAAAAATAGGGTCGGGCGCTCCCGTAAAACAAATAATATAAAATGCTGGCCTTACCGGTATTTATTTTATGTTTTCCGGTGGTTTAAATCTGATATTTCACTGTTTTAAACAGTGAAAAATAACTGAAAAATAATGATAATGCAAACAATCTTTTATCCCACTTTTACAGCGAATTCGGTTGATTAAAGCCCCGGTAATTAAATATCATCTATAATCAACGGCAGGAAATGACGTCAATATTTCGACAAAATGACGTCATAAATCCAGCGAAATTATCCAGTCAAACTAATTTTGTTTAAACAAAAAGGTTTACAAAATAAAAAGTGGGATAAATAGAATAATAGATAAGTGTTTATTATAGATCAGGTTTATCATGCTCGGCACGAAAACGAAAAAGCACTCGCCAAGGCTCGTGCTTTTTGTTTTCTAAGCCTCGCATTGTAAACCTGATCTATAATCAAAACTATTACGTATTAATCTCTATTTATATTTACTGTGAAATGACGTCATTTTTTTGACGAAATGAAATAAACGGTTAAAAAAGCATAAAATAAAAAGAAAATTTGTTGGATTCGATGGAATATCGATTTTAATTCACTCGTGATCATTAAAAAATATATTTTCACGAGTGGCGCAATATTATTTATATGATCACTCGTGAAATAAAATCGACATGCCATCGAATCCAACAAAAATCCTCTCTATACTTCATAAAGATGTGTTTTAGTTATTAAAGTTATTATTTAGTTATTATAAAAAAGGCCATCGTTTATAAAAATAGGATTGATGTATACTATTGAAGTGCCAAACATTTTTTGTTATGGTTGACACTTAGAGTTAACAGATCAAAGTTTGAAAGCTCTTAAGACAGATAATGCAAGGGAAGTGCGCAATACAAATATAGATATATGTACATGATTACAATACGCGTATAGAAAGAAATACATAAGAACATAACTGTATTTGGTACATATACCGAACTCGAACTCGAGTAACAAATCAGTTGCAGAAACATAAACTTCATAAATGAGTCTCGCTCTTAGAAAACTAGTGTTTAATGCATGTGCTTAAAGTATCACCCAACATTGGCACGTGCACAGGCTTATCAGGGACGACACTTTTCGCTGTATCCGCTGAAGCAAGTCTCTTCTTAGCGAATATCCATTTTAGGCGGAACGTTTATTCCCTGACAAGGCTATGCAGACTGCAAGGCTTATGTGGAACGACACATTTTGCACATGCATTAGTTTCCTCAAAGCGAGGCAGATTTTGTATCACTTTACTCGTGCAGCCGTGTATAACTACATAGCCTTACAATACACTTTTCAAAACATACCCTCCAGTTAAACCAGCGCAATTGAACCAACGTGTATGTATGTTTTTACAGATTTTATAGCTTTATAGTGTTTTTTTACCAAAATTTACATACTAAACGGACCATACGCGCATGCAAAGACAGTCGGCGTACGCTTTTTACATTATATTGCATTTAACATACACTTACTTATTTTATGCACATTATGTCTCCTTTCAGTTACCAATAATTAAACAGGCAACACTAACTCATGTTGGAACTACTTTCCATAATTGCTTTCCTTTTGCTTAAAGTTCCACTTTCACTTTCATTTCTAATTTCTAATTTACGTTGATACATTTCCAATTAGATTGTAAGTGATGCATATTATCTCCAAATTGACTACTTATGTTACATGTCTCAAATAAGTAGTAAAGACTACTGCTGAATTCATTTTATATGAGCCTGGCTCTGTGAAAAGGGGGTTTAATACATGTGCGTAAAGTGTCGTCCCAGACTGTGTAATCTACACTAGCTGATCAGGGATGACACTTTCCGCTTTTATATTTTGCTTAAAACAATTCTTAGCAAAAATCCTATTAAAGTGGACAGTGTTTTTCCTGATAAGCCTGTGTAGACTGAGCAAGCAAATCTGTGACAACACTTCCCACATACATTAAACCCCCTTTTCACAGAGCTGGTCTCATATTATTGAGATACATTCACTTACCAATGCACCAATATTTTATGTTTTCAGTTTGGGCAACATGTGCTGAAGAAGACCAAGAAAAGGTCGCTGCTGTTCCATGAGCGCCGTAACAGTGCCAGTCCACTCAGTGAGCGAAACCAGTGAGACATCGGGGGCTAAACAAGTGAGCCACGTTCCGGGAAAAAAGGGCTAAATGCGTGTTTGTTAAGTTTCGTCCATGATTAGCCTGTGCAGCCTGCAATTTATTCTTTTATGGAATTGTTTGTTTAAGGAAGTCTCTTCCTAGCAAAAATCCAGTCTAGGTGGAAAGTGTCCTCCCTGGGACAACACTACACGCAGACATTAAGCCCTGGGACAACACTACACGCAGGCATTAAGCCTCCCTGGGACAACACTACACGCAGGCATTAAGTGTCCTCCCTGGGACAACACTACACGCAGGCATTAAGCCTCCCTGGGACAACACTACACGCAGGCATTAAGTGTTCTCCCTGGGACAACACTACACGCAGGCATGTGTCCTCCCTGGGACAACACTACACGCAGGCATTAAGCCCTGGGACAACACTACACGCAGGCATCAAGCCTCCCTGGGACAACACTACACGCAGGCATTAAGCCCTTGGACAACACTACACGCAGGCATTTAGTGTCCTCCCTGGGACAACACTACACGCAGGCATGTGTCCTCCCTGGGACAACACAACACGCAGGCATTAAGTGTCCTCCCTGGGACAACACTACACGCAGGCATTAAGCCTCCCTGGGACAACACTTCACGAAGGCATCAAGCCCTGGGACAATACTTCACGCAGGCATTAAGTGTCCTCCCTGGGACAACATTACACGCAGGCATTAAGTGTCCTCCCTGGGACAACACTACACGCAGGCATCAAGCCTCCCTGGGACAACACTTCACGCAGGCATTAAGCCCTGGGACAACACTACACGCAAGCATTAAGCCTTGGGACAACACTACACGCAGGCATTAAGTGTCCTCCCTGGGACAACACTACACGCAGGCATGTGTCCTCCCTGGGACAACACTACACGCAGGCATTAAGTGTCCCCCTGGGACAACACTACACGGAGGCATTAAGCCCTGGGACAACACTACACGCAGGCATTAAGTGTCCTCCCTGGGACAACACTACACGCAGGCATTAAGTGTCCTCCCTGGGACAACACTACACGCAGGCATGAAGCCCTGGGACAACACTACACGCAGGCATTAAGCCCTGGGACAACACTACACGCAGGCATTAAGCCCTGGGACAACACTACACGCAGGCATTAAGCCCTGGGACAACACTACACGCAGGCATTAAGCCCTGGGACAACACTACACGCAGGCATTAAGCCCTGGGACAACACTACACGCAGGCATTAAGCCCTGGGACAACACTACACGCAGGCATTAAGCCCTGGGACAACACTACACGCAGGCATTAAGCCCTGGGACAACACTACACGCAGGCATTAAGCCCTGGGACAACACTACACGCAGGCATGAAGCCCTGGGACAACACTACACGCAGTCATTAAGCCCTGGGACAACACTACACGCAGGCATTAAGCCCTGGGACAACATTACACGCAGGCATTAAGTGTCCTCCCTGGGACAACACTACACGCAGGCATCAAGCCTCCCTGGGACAACACTTCACGCAGGCATTAAGCCCTGGGACAACACTACACGCAAGCATTAAGCCTTGGGACAACACTACACGCAGGCATTAAGTGTCCTCCCTGGGACAACACTACACGCAGGCATGTGTCCTCCCTGGGACAACACTACACGCAGGCATTAAGTGTCCCCCTGGGACAACACTACACGCAGGCATTAAGCCCTGGGACAACACTACACGCATGCATTAAGCCCTGGGTCAACACTACACGCAGGCATTAAGCCCTCGGACAACACTACACGCAGGCATTAAGCCCTGAACTAACAGAGCGTGGCTCAAGTGATATACTCAAACAGGCATTAAGTGTCCCCCCTGGGACAACACTACACGCAGGCATTAAGTGTCCTCCCTGGGACAACACTACACGCAGGCATTAAGTGTCCTCCCTGGGACAACACTACACGCAGGCATTAAGCCCTGGGACAACACTACACGCAGGCATTAAGCCCTGGGACAACACTAAACGCAGGCATTAAGCCCTGGGACAACACTACACGCAGGCATTAAGCCCTGGGACAACACTACACGCAGGCATTAAGTGTCCTCCCTGGAAAAACACTACACGCACTCATTAAGCCCTGGGACAACACTACACGCAGGCATTAAGCCCTGGGACAACACTACACGCATGCATTAAGCCCTGGGACAACACTACACGCAGGCATTAAGCCCTGGGACAACACTACACGCAGGCATTAAGCCCTAGGACAACACTACACGCAGGCATTAAGCCCTGGGACAACACTACAGGCAGGCATTAAGTGTCCTCCCTGGAAAAACACTACACGCAGGCATTAAGTGTCCTCCCTGGGACAACACTACACGCAGGCATTAAGCCCTGGGAAAACACTACACGCAGGCATTAAGCCATGGGACAACACTACACGCAGGCATTAAGTGTCCTCCCTGGGACAACACTATACGCAGGCATTTAGCCATGGGACAACACTACACGCAGGCATTAAGCTCTGATCTACCAAAGTGTCCTCCCTGGGACAACACTACACACAGGCATTAAGTGTCCTCCCTGGGACAACACTACACGCAGGCATTTAGCCCTGGGACAACACTACACGCAGGCATTAAGCCATGGGACAACACTACACGCAGGCATTTAGCCTTGGGACAACACTACACGCAGGCATTAAGCCCTGATCTACCAAAGTGTCTTCCCTGGGACAACATTACACGCAGGCATTAAGTGTCCTCCCTGGGACAACACTACACGCAGGCATTTAGCCCTGGGACAACACTACACGCAGGCATTAAGCCATGGGACAACACTACACGCAGGCATTAAGCCTTGGGACAACACTACACGCAGGCATTAAGCCCTGATCTACCAAAGTGTCCTCCCTGTGACAACACTACACACAGACATTAAGCCTTGATCTACCAAAGTGTCCTCCCTGGGACAACACTACACGCAGACATTAAGCCCTGATCTACCAAAGTGTCCTCCCTGGGACAACACTACACGCAGGCATTTAGCCCTGGGACAACACTACACGCAGGCATTAAGCCCTGGGACAACACTACACGCAGGCATTAAGCCCTGATCTACCAGTGTCCTCCTTGGGACAACACTACACGCAGACATTAAGCCCTGATCTACCAGTGTCCTCCCTGGGACAACACTACACGCAGGCATTAAGCCCTGGGACAACACTACACGCAGGCATTAAGCCCTGGGACAACACTACACGCAGGCATTAAGCCCTGGGACAACACTACACGCAGGCATTAAGCCCTGGGACAACACTACACGCAGGCATTAAGCCCTGGGACAACACTGCACGCAGGCATTAAGCCCTGGGACAACACTACACGCAGGCATTAAGTGTCCTCCCTGGGACAACACTACACGCAGGCATTAAGTGTCCTCCCTGGGACAACACTTCACGCAGGCATTAAGCCATGGGACAACACTACACGCAGGCATTTAGCCATGGGACAACACTACACGCAGGCATTAAGCCCTGGGACAACACTACACGCAGGCATTAAGTGTCCTCCCTGGGACAACACTACATGCAGGCATTAAGCCCTGGGACAACACTGCACGCAGGCATTAAGCCATACCAGAGCGTGGCTCAAGTGATATACTCAAACCTGTTATCTGGCGAATACTTCTACATAACCTGTTGGCTGGAGAATCTGTGTACCTAGGGAGAAATCCCAGGTCTGTAGGCCGAGAGCTTTCAGCCAAACTAGCCTTACAACGCTCTCTGTTTGGGTTGCAACCATGGTTGTTACCTAGAATGCTAAAACAAAAACCATTTCTGTGTTGTTTTTCCAAATGTTTGCACTTCTTTTTTACCTATCTGTGTGTTAATGTGTTAACTGACACATTATATCTTATTTCTCTTTAATTCGCTGATTCTATTCAATTGTTTAGTTAAGTTTCCAATAACGGAAATATGTACACTGTTCTTTGTCAGTTTTCTCGTTTGTTTAATTATTTTTTTACAGGCATACGTTTGTGTTAGGAAAAGTGCTAACTTGGTAACCTTGATATTTGTATCATCAATAATAAAACTGTTTAATAATTTTCATTAATAAAAAATAATATATTTCTGTTTTTGAACTTAACACAAATTGTTAGTAAGATTTTGATTGATCTAGGTACAACATTGATTTTACACTCATTTTAGTCATTAAACATCCTTTTCAATTATTTGGACATTTTAGTCATATTTCTTGTGATATACCTGTTTGGAAAAATATAAACACCACAGATGTGTGTATGTTTGGAAATGGATTCATGTTGAGTCTTGTGATATTTGATGCGTTTTTATGTATTATTATTAGTTGTACCATAGTTCCTTGCTCTTATGCAAACTGTATAATTGTATCAAAGCCTGTGTATAAATAAACATTACATTCATTGCCATTGCTCTTTCCTGTTTCAGTTAGAGCAGGCATTGCTCACATAAGAGTTTGCTTGAAATGGTAAGGTTCGACATACACAAACAACATTTCAGTTCATCATTCTTACATTATATGTGAGGCGGTTTTGCCACTTCCAGACACTGCTGAATAGGAGGCTTTTGCAGTCCGCATAGGCTTGTCAGGGACGACACTTTCCGCCTAGACTAGATTCTCGCTAAGAAGAGGCGTCCTTTAAATGAAAAATAATCTAAACGCAGAAAGAGTCATTCTTGATCAGCGTGTGCGAACTGCACATGAATTAAGCCCCATTTTCACAGAGCATTTCTCATACACATTAATTTTGAGATAAATTTAAAACCACGGTAACATATATATATAGGCTTCGGTTACCGGTACATCTTTTTCGGCGTAGCTGTCTGATCCAGGTATTAACCTTAATTGACCTCTAAAAACAGCCGGAAAAAAATGTTGAAATTTCCCGCCAGTACTTCCGAATGAATAACTGGAATTTTCGCATTTGTAAGAAAACAACATAAACTAAGCAAAATAGAAAACGTTGCATTGACCTTCGAAAATGTTAAATTTTCATATGAGTAACTGGTTGACCTTTTTTAATGCGCAGAATAGTGTTAAGGATGTGTACGCCGTTGGGAATTCCCCGCTACTTTTTAAATTTGTTCATACCATACATACGGTAGACCCATTTTTTGGTTTTGCAACGTATATGGGTGAACGTATTGGTATCGGCTTTGTACTCGAAATAAGTTCCGGTAAAATTGTAAATATCGGAGCCTAATTTGGTTACACTGCCAGATCGCAAATGTCTTAAGGTCTTCTAAGAAACGTTTTAAATCTAAATTTGAAACAAGGCGTACTTAATGACCATATACCGATGTTGATCTGCCACCACCGTCAGACACGGAAACTTTTTGAGTGGCTGAACCAGTTTTAAATTAATATCTGGAGCACTGAAGTTCTGCGAAGGACGAGAAGAATGATAAATAGCGTGAGACGCTACAAATTCATCCCCAAACTTGTTTTCACAAATACAAGCCTTCATTAGGACGTGTACATTGGCTGAGTAGGGTCTCTTATTATGTTGTAAACTTAGTTCGCCCTTGTTTGATTATGCATGTGTGTAGGGCTAGGAATTGTTCAGAAAAAAGATCCTCGATATTAGTCATAACTCTTTGGTCTTATTGGTTTAAGTGACGCAGGGACCTATACATGTTTGTATAGGTCCCTGAGTGACGATAGTTTTTTAAAACAAACAACATCAACACATATCTTATTTTAAAGATATTTTTTGTTTGAGCGTTTGGGGCGCGTATGGTCTTTTATCCAAACGGTAAGTCATAACTAGGCGGCAGGTCGCACATATTTTGTACACCCAGTTTCATTTGCTACGGGCAGTTCATATCAGGCATTCTATTTGGGCCATATTAGTCAATTGTAAATTTCTTGTTTCGCATACAACCAAACAATTTTTATTCGTTAACCTGTACATTTGTACATGCCCACCATCGTATTATTGCATTTCATTTCAACTAATGAAAGGTGAAGGTCAAGGTCATCCTTCAAGGTCAAATGTCAAATGTATGGCGTCTGTCCGTCCGAAAACTTTAACATTTGCCATAACTTTTTCAATATTGAAGATAGCAACTTGATATTTGGCATGCATGTGTATCTCATGCAGCTGCACATTTTGAGTGGTGGAAGTTCAAGCTCATCCTTCAAGGTCAAAGGTAAAAAAAAAGATTTTCAAAGCAGCGTTCTCATGAAGCTGCATTTTTGAGTGGTGGAAGCTCAAGGTCAAGGTCATCCTTCAAGGTCAAAGGTAAAAAAAAAAGATTTTCAAAGCAGCGTTCTCATGAAGCTGCACATTTTGAGTGGTGGAAGTTCAAGGTCAAGGCCATCCTTCAAGGTCAAAGGTAAACAAAATTTCAAAGCGGCGCAATAGTGGGCAATGTGTTTCTGAGGAACACATCTCTTGTTTTATATACAAAAAGCCATGTGTTTTAAGGTTCACATTTTTTAGAAGTAAGCCATTTTCACCTGAATATGAGCCCTGCTGTGTGAAAACAGGGCTCAATGCATGTGTTGTCCCAGATTAGTCTGTGCAGTATGCACAGGCTGATGATAAGGGACAACACTGTGCTTTAACTGGAATTTTGCTAAAAAAAGACTCCCTTTCAACAAAAGCACATTTTAAATCTGAAATGTGGTCCCTGATTAGCTTGCGCACACATGCTTTAAACACTATTTTCCCAGAGACAGACTCCTAAATTTGCATAGTTTATGACCAAGAACAAGGACATGCTATCGTCTGCTGGGACAGGAAGTACTGACGGCAAGACATCTGGTCCCCTGTCCATGACAGACGTTCTCAAGGGGCTGGGAACCGTAAAATTGAAGGCCATACAGAGGTAGGTGGCAAACATATAAGTGAAGGGTCACAGATCTTGAAAAGTGCTTGAAAACAATATTGGATGGTACAAATACTTATTTAAAATCTAAGCATTTGAGAAATGCTAAAAAAAATGCTTGAGAGGGTTTTGAAAATGAAGTTATCACAAAAGTTTTGAAAAAAAGAAAAAATTCCAAGCTTCATCTAATTTTCATATTTGAATTCTAATTGTTCCACTTAAATAAGAAGATAACGAAGTATTGTGCAAGGTTATTTGTCAGATGTTAGACATACTTATTAAGTTCAAAAATTACTTTTTCTCTTCATTTTAATGACAAATACATGTACAAGCAAAGTCTGAACATTGTGTTTTATTTATGAAGAAAAAGAACAGACTGCGAAAAGGGGGCCTTTTGTCCTTATGCTTGAAATTAGACTTTGAAATTAAACAATGAAAACGTGTGTGCACATCATAGTAATGATTAACCCTTTCAGTGCGGGAACCGAATTTTGAAGGCCTTTGCAAACAGTTTGGATCCTGATGAGACGCCACAGAACGTGGCGTCTCATCAGGATCCAAACTGTTTGCTATTCTGATAGTATTCTTTGAAAAAAATCGAAGAAAATGCTTATTTTAGAAATTCAGCAGACGACATTTTAGCAGAAGACAAATTACCCAGCATGCAAAGGGTTAAGCATGTACAATGGGAATACCCCTGTCCCACAATTCACTCTATACATTCTCTTCCAAAAAAAATGCAAACTTTGTTTGTTAAATTCTAAAATACAATCATATCAATATTTGCATAATTTGGATTTTTATGCCCCCCTTAGAAAAAAGGGGTAATATTGTCTTGCACATGTCGGTCGGTCTGTTGGTCGGTCCGTCCACCAAATGGTTTCCTGATGATAACTCAAGAACGCTTAGGCCTGGGATCAGGAAAGTTCATAAGTACATTGATTATGACTGGCAGATGACCCCTATTGATTTTCAGGTCACTAGTTTGGTTTTAAACATAGAAATCGTAATTATACTGGATTTGTAGGGTAATGGATAGAGTTGGAACATCTATGTATCTGGCGATTAACACATACGGTAGAGGTAATTAAAATATTCATTGGAATAAATTGGGACTTCAAACTTTGTCTGGGACGTCCAAAATTAAGGGCTTGGAAGTCAGGACTTCCAACATTTGAAAGCTAATGGGAGCACTGCTGCCTGCCTTGTCGAGTTCTCGGTAAGGGAAGTTAGAAGAGGACAGAAGAAAGGATTTGAGAATAGCTCTGTAAGGAATGGAGCTTAATGCATTAACTGTCGTCCCAGGTTAGCCTGTGCAGTCTGCTCAGACCAATCAGGGGAGACGCTTTCAGCTGTATGGAATTTTTTGTTTGGAGACAGTGTTTTCTAATGGAAAATCCTGTTTAAGTGGAAAGTGTCAACCCAGACTATTATGTGTGGACCGTACAGGCTAAACTTGGACAATACAACGCACATGAAGTAAGCCCCTTTTTCCAAGAGCAGGACTCAATTGTGTCTTAGTTCAGAGGTTATCCTACAATGTAAGAAGTTTGAGCAGAGTCACTTAACGAGATCGCCGTGATGTAGTGGATATGGTGTCCTCCTAGCGATTGGGGGGGATATGGGTTCTATCCTCACTGTGGGAGTGTCATCTAGACATCTCCCAAAGACACCAAGTACTGGTTCTACACAGGCCCAAGACTCATTGAATAGTCAAATTGCTTCCATGCTCCAAGGGAGCGCTGCAATTAAAGGGGTAACACTAATTTCACAGACTGAAGTTCCTACTGTGATTTCATCTAGTGCTCTCGCTGGGATAACGATTTCAGTCACGAAATCTAGCGACTGGTAGGTCATGGGTTCGATCCCCATTGTGGGAGCGTTCTTTCGATCTCCCCTATAGACACCATGTACTGGTTCTAGTCCCGGAAAATGGACTTGAAGGCGTTTCAAATAAGCCTTAGGTTTTCTATGCAATCAAGCTAAATGTACACTGCTAAAATAAATAAGTTAAAAATAATATAGGGCTATCAGTTGTACTTATTGGATGAAAATCAGCACACTTAACTATAATATTAATTGTTAAAGTCTTATAGTACTATAAAGTAACAAGAAAGAAAAAAATAATTGAAACCACGACAGAACTTTTGAATTGGACGAAAATATATCGTTTACAGAAATAGAGATGCAAAAAAATTAAAAGGATATGCAATTTAAGAGCCAAATGCAATGCAGGCTTCATTCAAAAGTTAAATCCTTCCACACTTGAAATAATTTTATATAACTTGTTTTTACCCCCATTACAATTGGTAATCGGGGCTATATAGGAGTCACTTTGTCGGTCTGTCTGTCTGTCGGTCTGTCGCCAAAATTTAATTCGATCTTCACCAAACTTGGTCAGAAGTTGTATCTAGGTGATGTCTAGGTCAAGTTTGAATATGGGTCATGCTGGGTCAAAAACTTGGTCACGGGGTCACTAAGTGCGTTTTAAACTGAAAGTTTGTCTGGACCATAACTATGTCATTTATGGTTAGATTTTAAAATGACTTCCTATATTTTTTCACCATCATGGGGTGGTGTGTCATGCGAAAGAAGTACATCGATATCTCCAAGGTCAAGGTCACACTTGGAGTTGCCCATAAATGAGTTTATCCTGGCCATAACTTCGTCATTTATTGTGAGACTTTAAAATCATTTGGCACATTTGTTCACCATCATTGGACGGTGTGTCATGCGAAAGAATTACGTCGATATCTCCAAAGTCAAGTTCACACGTTGAGTTTAAAGGTAAAAAATGGCCATAATTGAGCTTGTCCGGGCCACAAGTATGCCGTTCATTGTGAGATTTTTAAATTACTCGGTAAATTTGTTCACAATCATTGGATAGTGTGTCATGTGAAAAAATCAGTCGATATCTCCAAGGTCAAGGTCACACTTTGAGTTCAAAGGTCAAAAATGGCCAAAAATGATCTTGTCCGATTCATAACTATGTCATTCATTGTGAGATTTTTAAATTACTGGGTACATTTGTTGTACAATCATTGGACAGTGTGTCATGCTAAAGAATTACGTCCATATCTCCAAGGTCAAGGTCACACTTTGAGTTCAAAGGTCAAAAAATGATCATAAATGATCTTGTCCGGGCCATTACTATGGCATTCATTGTGATATTTTAAAATTACTCGGTACATTTGATCACAATCATTAGACAGTGTGTCATGTGAAAGAATTATGTCGATTTCTCACAGATCAATGTCACACTTGGAGTTCAAAAGCAAAAAATGGCCATAAATTAGCTTGTCCAGGCCATAACTACATGTATGTCATTCATTGTGAGATTTTAAAATGACTCGGTACATTAATTTTGTTCAAAGTAATTGGCGTGTCATGCGAAAGAATTCAAGAGTTCAAAGGTCAAAATGGCCATAAATTATAATGGCATAATAATTCTTAAAAATCACCATAAATTAGCTTCTCTTGTTTTGTGAAGACAGCATGCAAAATATTTCTGTGTCAATGCAGCATGTGGGGGTATACATCATGTCTGTGACAATGCTCTAGTTAGTAGCTGTAATTAGCATCTTTTTTCTTTTTATGTCCCCCACTATAGTGGTGGGGGACATATTGTTTTTGCCCTGTCTGTTGGTCTGTTGGTTTGCGCCAACTTTAACATTTGCAATAACTTTTGCAATATTGAAGATAGCAACTTGATATTTGGCATGCATATGTATCTCATGGAGCTGCACATTTTGAGTGGTGAAAGGTCAAGGTCATCCTTCAAGGTCAAATGTCAAATATATGGGTCAAAATCGCTCATTTAATGTACACTTTTGCAATTTTTCAATATTCAAGATAGCAACTTCATATTTGGCATGCATGTGTATCTCATGGAGCTGCACATTTTGAGTGGTGAAAGGTCAAGGTCATCCTTCAAAGTCAAATATATGGGTCAAAATCGCTCATTTAATGTACTATTTTGCAATATTGAATATAGCAACTTGATATTTGGCATGCATGTGTATCTCATGGAGCTGCACATTTTGAGTGGTGAAAGGTCAAGGTTAAATATATGGGTCAAAATTGCTTATGTAATGTCACTTCTGCAATATTGAAGCTAGCAATTTTATATTTGAAATGCATGTGTATCTCATGGAGCTGCACATTTTGAGTGGTGAAGGGTCAAGGTCAAGGTCATCCTTCAAGGTCAAACGTCATATACGGGGACAAAGTGTTTCACAAACATATCTTGTTATTTGATGTATAAGTAAACCACAAGTGACCTTTTGAAACTTGTATAGACAGCCTTTTTGCAGGACATACAACCAGATGCTTGCTTAATAAGATTTAACAAGATGAGTTTGTGAAACAAAGAAGGGACTTACTAAAAAAAAAAAATAAGCGGAAAGTGTCATCCCTGATTATTTAATGTATGCTTTTGATATTGACACACATAGTTGCAATGGCAAAAAATGGATATTCAAGACACACAAACTACCACATCTGTTTAATTTTAGGTGGTTTTCAATGGTCAAGACATACTTATAGACTTAGTTGCGCGGTGGCCAGGGTCAACCCATGACAGCCGGATTCTGAGGGGTTTTCCAATTGTTTTGAGAGTGGACATGTAGCTTGCAAGCACAAATATCTGCTTGGGAATTAGGGTTCGAGTGAGGTTGACTTGAATTGTGTTTGTTTTATTATTATATCATTCACATATTGAAAGGCATTGTCAAAAACTACTTGACTGCAATTGAGTGTTTATAAACACCAAATATATGATGGTATTATGTATTTATCTGTTTTGTTTTTGTTGTCTTTCATTAATTCTTTAATACCTGCTGCCTTAATCCGCTGATTCACTTTGCCCTGCAAACATTTACATGTACTGTGTATGGGAAGGTATTGCTATGAAAATAGTTGGTTTCATAAAGCGTATATTTAAGCTAACAAATGTAGCAAAGTATGCAAATAAATTGGGGTTAAGGTTTCAATAGTTTTTTTATTATAATATTAACTTATTATTCAAAAAGAAATGTATGATGAGATTAGCATGCATTTTTAACAGTTGTGTTTATACAGACAATCAATGAGAGAATGGGAACAAGCATATTTTCACATCAAACTATTCCTTCCATTACTCTAACAAGGAGTTTGATTATTGCAACTTCTTTTAGCCAGGACAAATATTTTACACAGTGATGATTAATGGCACGTGGAATATTTATCTTTTACGAATAACAGTTTATTGTCAAAAAATGTACAGAAACAAATGTATGTTCAATGGTGAAATTGCAAAATCTGCTAGACACAAAACAACATTCACTTTTAATTTGATTACCTTCCGTGAATCTGTGTCTCATCGGACCAGTGTTACTCGATCCATGCAAAAACGCAACACAACAGTCTTCCCCCTTTCTGTTCCCTCTTTATTTGACCCACTGTACTTGTCAACTTGTCGAATGTTTACATTCCGTGTGAAATGTACTATTTTTAGAAACGGGAATTCCAATTCTTGACGAAGATGAATGGTTACAAAATGACATTATCATGAAATAAATATAAAAGCACATTATTCCTAACATACCATTATGCAACCATCCGATTTCTTTTCACGATTGAAGATTGTTTAGACACGTAACATTGTAATGAAGATTGTTTAGACACGTAACATTGTAACAATCGTTCCACATTCGCGCAAAATTCGATGCACATTTGAACTGTTACTCTACTCTGAACGTTTAAGCGATTTCATTATTTTCGGCTTCAATGCGATGAAGATGGAATTACGTCCTAAATTAAATTAAAATAATGTATTTGAAGCCTTAAAACACATTACAATCACGTATTTGCATGACACACTTTGTTCATCGAAGTTGACATTGTTTTGCTTCGCAGTAGTAAACGCGCATGCGCACAACTGCAAAAAGCGCTTTTTTTTTCTGTCGATAATACAAATTTTTTACGAACGAAAATAGTTTTTTTTCTAAGAACGTTTTTTATCTAAGAATGATCTTAGACAAATTCTTAGATGAAAATCTTAGGAAAAAACTTTCTTAGTGAAAATCAAGAATAAGAAAATTCTATTCAAAATATCAAAGAAAGTTTCAAAATACCGAGGTAGCTTTAAAATCAATTGTCACATGACTGGTGCCATTAAAATTTTGTTTGCTGGAAATACATGTATAAACTTGCCAACAAACTTCAAGTTGGTATTTATTTGACTCTTTTAGCTGAACATTATGTTTTTATAGATATTGGACAAAATCTAGATTGGTGTGTTTAGTTTAGTTTAGTAATCTATGAGCCTTAGGATACATGTACCTTATTTATTATTTGAGTTCAATCAAAGATCTTGAGATAAGAAGCTTTAGGTCATAACACACTAAATAATTTCCCTATATAATTCAATGTAAATGCGACAACTTTGAGCGAAAATGAATGCAACATTTTGCACATAGAGACCCCCATAAACATACCTTTTCTTAAAGGCCATTCTAAGCGGAATCGATTTATGCAATAAAAAAGATATGTCATGTTCAATGCAAGAAAGAACTTGACACAAATCAAAATCGACTGTTTTTGCAACTTTTTTTACGGCCGTTTCTTAGTGGAATGTAACCTTTTCTAGTGCAATGGTTTACGATAGTCTTCACGTGTATCATATTTCAGGGATTCAGTAGTGAACACCTATTCATGCCCTACCATTATCACCGCAAGATAACACCCGAATAATGGTAAAAAGTGTAAAACATGCCTTCCTGTCAACTATGATATTTTTTTAGAGAGTACAGCCCTACATGAAGCGATCATTTAGTGTATTGTAACCTATAAGACAACGTTTACTGTTAACATCGCGAAAAATAAGCACTTCTCAATAATTATAAACCTATTTTCTATGTGCATGCCAATTTTCAGACCGATCTTTCACGTAGAAATGCTTGAAAATGCATTTTATTATAACGCCTGATAAGCCATGTGGCTTTCGCGTTCGGAGCTTTGATTTATAACGGGCGTTCAGGCGTAAAACGATTACCCTAAATAATTACAATCGGTCAAAATACTGAAATATTGTTACAAGCTATGTAGAAAAAGAAGTAAACAACTATTAAAACGTGTTCATGAGCTCTTTCAGCACAAATTGTTGCGATTTGAGATGCTCAAGACGAGTTTTTGTACGTTTTTTTTTCTTATTTTCCTCTGAAAACGTATTTTCCTCTTAAAAACTCACGATGCTCCTTAAATTCGTGAAACAAACGCATTTATTCCGTGAAATTTGCCAAAACGCGTCATATCCCACTAAAAAAATGATGATTTTCTGTAAATACAGCTCCTTTGTGACTAGGCCTGGTTTTGCGTATAAGACAACGTTTACTGTTAACATCGCGAAAAATAAGCACTTCTCGATAATTATAAACCTATTTTCTATGTGCATGCCAATTTTCAGGCCGATCTTTCACGTAGAAATGCTTGAAAATGCATTTTATTATAACGCCTGATAAGCCATGTGGCTTTCGCGTTCGGAGCTTTGATTTATAACGGGCGTTCAGGCGTAAAACGATTACCCTAAATAATTACAATCGGTTAAAATACTGGAATATTGTTACAAGCTATGTAGGAAAAGAAGTAAACAACTATTAAAACGTGTTCATGAGCTCTTTCAGCACAAATTGTTGCGATTTGAGATGCTCAAGACGAGTTTTTGTACGTTTTTTTTTCTTATTTTCCTCTGAAAACGTATTTTCTTCTTAAAAACTCACGATGCTCCTTAAATTCATGAAACAAACGCATTTATTCCGTGAAATTTGCCAAAACGCGTCATATCCCACTAAAAAATGATGATTTTCTGTAAATACAGCTCCTTTGTGACTAGGCCTGGTTTTGCGTTTAGGACATAATACACTAAATAATTTCCCTATATAATTCAATGTAAATGCGACAACTTTGAGCGAAAATAAATGCAACATTTTGCACATAGAGACCCCCATAACCATACCTTTTCTTAAAGGCCATTCTAAGCGGAATCGATTTATGCAATAAAAAAGATATGTCATGTACAATGCAAGAAAGAACTTGACACAAATCAAAATCGACTGTTTTTGAAACTTTTTTTTCGGCCGTTTCTTAGTGGAATGTAACCTTTTCTAGTGCAATGGTTTACGATAGTCTTCACGTGTATCATATTTCAGGGATTCAGTAGTGAACACCTATTCATGCCCTACCATTATCACCGCAAGATAACACCCGAATAATGGTAAAAAGTGTAAAACATGCCTTCCTGTCAACTAAGATATTTTTTTTAGAGAGTACAGCCCAACATGAAGCGATCATTTAGTGTATTGTTACCTATAAGACAACGTTTACTGTTAACATCGCGAAAAATAAGCACTTCTCGATAATTATAAACCTATTTTCTATGTGCATGCCAATTTTCAGACCGATCTTTCACGTATAAATGCTTGAAAATGCATTTTATTATAACGCCTGATCAGCCATGTGGCTTTCGCGTTCGGAGCTTTGATTTATAACGGGCGTTCAGGCGTAAAACGATTACCCTAAATAATTACAATCGGTCAAAATACTTGAATATTGTTACAAGCTATGTAGAAAAAGAAGTAAACAACTATTAAAACGTGTTCATGAGCTCTTTCAGCACAAATTGTTGCGATTTGAGATGCTCAAGACGAGTTTTTGTACGTTTTTTTTTTCTTATTTTCCTCTGAAAACGTATTTTCTTCTTAAAAACTCACGATGCTCCTTAAATTCGGGAAACAAACGCATTTATTCCGTGAAATTTGCCAAAACGCGTCATATCCCACTAAAAAAATGATGATTTTCTGTAAATACAGCTCCTTTGTGACTAGGACTGGTTTTGCGTTTAGGTCATAATACACTAAAAAATTTCCCTATATAATTCAATGTAAATGCGACAACTTTGAGCGAAAATAAATGCAACATTTTGCACATAGAGACCCCCATAACCATACCTTTTCTTAAAGGCCATTCTAAGCGGAATCGATTTATGCAATAAAAAAGATATGTCATGTACAATGCAAGAAAGAACTTGACACAAATCAAAATCGACTGTTTTTGCAACTTTTTTTTTCGTCCGTTTCTTAGTGGAATGTAACCTTTTCTAGTGCAATGGTTTACGATAGTCTTCACGTGTATCATATTTCAGGGATTCAGTAGTGAACACCTATTCATGCCCTACCATTATCACTGCAAGATAACACCCGAATAATGGTAAAAAGTGTAAAACATGCCTTCCTGTCAACTATGATATTTTTTTAGAGAGTACAGCCCTACATGAAGCGATCATTTAGTGTATTGTAACCTATAAGACAACGTTTACTGTTAACATCGCGAAAAATAAGCACTTCTCGATAATTATAAACCTATTTTCTATGTGCATGCCAATTTTCAGACCGATCTTTCACGTAGAAATGCTTGAAAATGCATTTTATTATAACGCCTGATAAGCCATTTGGCTTTCGCGTTCGGAGCTTTGATTTATAACGGGCGTTCAGGCGTAAAACGATTACCCTAAATAATTACAATCGGTCAAAATACTGGAATATTGTTACAAGCTATGTAGACAAAGAAGTAAACAACTATTAAAACGTGTTAATGTGCACTTTCAGCACAAATTGTTGCGATTTGAGATGCTCAAGACGAGTTTTTGTATGTTTTTTTTCTTATTTTCCTCTGAAAATGTATTTTCTTCTTAAAAACTCACGATGCTCCTTAAATTCGTGAAACAAACGCATTTATTCCGTGAAATTTACCAAAACGCGTCATATCCCACTAAAAAATGATAATTTTCTGTAAATACAGCTCCTTTGTGACTAGGCCTGGTTTTGCGTGTAGGTCATAATACACTAAATAATTTCCCTATATAATTCAATGTAAATGCGAAATCTTTGAGCGAAAATAAATGCAACATTTTGCACATAGAGACCCCCATAACCATACCTTTTCTTAAAGGCCATTCTAAGCGGAATCGATTTATGCAATAAAAAAGATATGTCATGTACAATGCAAGAAAGAACTTGACACAAATCAAAATCGACTGTTTTTGCAACTTTTTTTTTCGGCCGTTTCTTAGTGGAATGTCTAATGCAATGGTTTACGATAGTCTTCACGTGTATCATATTTCAGGGATTCAGTAGTGAACACCTATTCATGCCCTACCATTATCACCGCAAGATAACACCCGAATAATGGAAAAAAGTGTAAAACATGCCTTTCTGTCAACTATGATATTTGTTTAGAGAGTACAGCCCTACATGAAGCGATCATTTAGTGTATTGTAACCTATAAGACAACGTTTACTGTTAACATCGCGAAAAATAAGCACTTCTCGATAATTATAAACCTATTTTCTATGTGCATGCCAATTTTCAGACCGATCTTTCACGTAGAAATGCTTGAAACTGCATTTTATTATAACGCCTGATAAGCCATGTGGCTTTCGCGTTCGGAGCTTTGATTTATAACGGGCGTTCAGGCGTAAAACGATTACCCTAAATAATTACAATCGGTCAAAATACTGGAATATTGTTACAAGCTATGTAGAAAAAGAAGTAAACAACTATTAAAACGTGTTCATGAGCTCTTTCAGCACAAATTGTTGCGATTTGAGATGCTCAAGACGAGTTTTTGTACGTTTTTTTTCTTATTTTCCTCTGAAAACGTATTTTCTTCTTAAAAACTCACGATGCTCCTTAAATTCGTGAAACAAACGCATTTATTCCGTGAAATTTGCCAAAACGCGTCATATCCCACTAAAAAAAATGATGATTTTCTGTAAATACAGCTCCTTTGTGACTAGGCCTGGTTTTGCGTTTAGGTCATAATACACTAAATAATTTCCCTATATAATTCAATGTAAATGCGACAACTTTGAGCGAAAATAAATGCAACATTTTGCACATAGAGACCCCCATAACCATACCTTTTCTTAAAGGCCATTCTAAGCGGAATCGATTTATGCAATAAAAAAGATATGTCATGTACAATGCAAGAAAGAACTTGACACAAATCAAAATCGACTGTTTTTGCAAATTTTTTTTCGGCCGTTTCTTAGTGGAATGTAACCTTTTCTAGTGCAATGGTTTACGATAGTCTTCACGTGTATCATATTTCAGGGATTTAGTAGTGAACACCTATTCATGCCCTACCATTATCACTGCAAGATAACACCCGAATAATGGTAAAAAGTGTAAAACATGCCTTCCTGTCAACTATGATATTTTTTTAGAGAGTACAGCCCTACATGAAGCGATCATTTAGTGTATTGTAACCTATAAGACAACGTTTACTGTTAACATCGCGAAAAATAAGCACTTCTCGATAATTATAAACCTATTTTCTATGTGCATGCCAATTTTCAGACCGATCTTTCACGTAGAAATGCTTGAAAATGCATTTTATTATAACGCCTGATAAGCCATTTGGCTTTCGCGTTCGGAGCTTTGATTTATAACGGGCGTTCAGGCGTAAAACGATTACCCTAAATAATTACAATCGGTCAAAATACTGGAATATTGTTACAAGCTATGTAGACAAAGAAGTAAACAACTATTTAAACGTGTTCATGAGCACTTTCAGCACAAATTGTTGCGATTTGAGATGCTCAAGACGAGTTTTTGTACGTTTTTTTTCTTATTTTCCTCTGAAAATGTATTTTCTTCTTAAAAACTCACGATGCTCCTTAAATTCGTGAAACAAACGCATTTATTTCGTGAAATTTACCAAAACGCGTCATATCCCACTAAAAAATGATGATTTTCTGTAAATACAGCTCCTTTGTGACTAGGCCTGGTTTTGCGTTTAGGTCATAATACACTAAATAATTTCCCTATATAATTCAATGTAAATGCGACAACTTTGAGCGAAAATAAATGCAACATTTTGCACATAGAGACCCACATAACCATACCTTTTCTTAAAGGCCATTCTAAGCGGAATCGATTTATGCAATAAAAAAGATATGTCATGTACAATGCAAGAAAGAACTTGACACAAATCAAAATCGACTGTTTTTGCAACTTTTTTTTTCGTCCGTTTCTTAGTGGAATGTAACCTTTTCTAGTGCAATGGTTTACGATAGTCTTCACGTGTATCATATTTCAGGGATTCAGTAGTGAACACCTATTCATGCCCTACCATTATCACCGCAAGATAACACCCGAATAATGGTAAAAAGTGTAAAACATGCCTTCCTGTCAACTATGATATTTTTTTAGAGAGTACAGCCCTACATGAAGCGATCATTTAGTGTATTGTAACCTATAAGACAACGTTTACTGTTAACATCGCGAAAAATAAGCACTTCTCGATAATTATAAACCTATTTTCTATGTGCATGCCAATTTTCAGACCGATCTTTCACGTAGAAATGCTTGAAAATGCATTGTATTATAACGCCTGATAAGCCATGTGGCTTTCGCGTTCGGAGCTTTGATTTATAACGGGCGTTCAGGCGTAAAACGATTACCCTAAATAATTACAATCGGTCAAAATACTAGAATATTGTTACAAGCTATGTAGAAAAAGAAGTAAACAACTATTAAAACGTGTTCATGAGCTCTTTCAGCACAAATTGTTGCGATTTGAGATGCTCAAGATGAGTTTTTGTACGTTTTGTTTTCTTATTTTCCTCTGAAAACGTATTTTGTTCTTAAAAACTCACGATGCTCCTTAAATTCGTGAAACAAACGCATTTATTCCGTAAAATTTGCCAAACGCGTCATATCCCACTGAAAAAATGATGATTTTCTGTAAATACAGCTCCTTTGTGACTAGGCCTGGTTTTGCGTTTAGGTCATAACACACTAAATAATTTCCCTATATAATTCAATGTAAATGCGACAACTTTGAGCGAAAATAAATGCAACATTTTGCACATAGAGACCCCCATAACCATACCTTTTCTTAAAGGCCATTCTAAGCGGAATCGATTTATGCAATAAAAAAGATATGTCATGTACAATGCAAGAAAGAACTTGACACAAATCAAAATCGACTGTTTTTGCAACTTTTTTTCGGCCGTTTCTTAGCTGAATGTAACCTTTTCTAGTGCAATGGTTTACGATAGTCTTCACGTGTATCATATTTCAGGGATTCAGTAGTGAACACCTATTCATGCCCTACCATTATCACTGCAAGATAACACCCGAATAATGGTAAAAAGTGTAAAACATGCCTTCCTGTCAACTATGATATTTTTTTAGAGAGTACAGCCCTACATGAAGCGATCATTTAGTGTATTGTAACCTATAAGACAACGTTTACTGTTAACATCGCGAAAAATAAGCACTTCTCGATAATTATAAACCTATTTTCTATGTGCATGCCAATTTTCAGACCGATCTTTCACGTAGAAATGCTTGAAAATGCATTTTATTATAACGCCTGATAAGCCATTTGGCTTTCGCGTTCGGAGCTTTGATTTATAACGGGCGTTCAGGCGTAAAACGATTACCCTAAATAATTGCAATCGGTCAAAATACTGGAATATTGTTACAAGCTATGTAGACAAAGAAGTAAACAACTATTTAAACGTGTTCATGAGCACTTTCAGCACAAATTGTTGCGATTTGAGATGCTCAAGACGAGTTTTTGTACGTTTTTTTTTCTTATTTTCCTCTGAAAACGTATTATCTTCTTAAAAACTCACGATGCTCCTTAAATTCGTGAAACAAACGCATTTATTCCGTGAAATTTGCCCAAACGCCTCATATCCCACTGAAAAAATGATGATTTTCTGTAAATACAGCTCCTTTTTGACTAGGCCTGGTTTTGCGTTTAGGTCATAACACACTAAATAATTTCCCTATATAATTCAATGTAAATGCGACAACTTTGAGCGAAAATAAATGCAACATTTTGCACATAGAGACCCACATAACCATACCTTTTCTTAAAGGCCATTCTAAGCGGAATCGATCTATGCAATAAAAAAGATATGTCATGTACAATGCAAGAAAGAACTTGACACAAATCAAAATCGACTGTTTTTGTAAAATTTTTTTTCGGCCGTTTCTTAGTGGAATGTAACCTTTTCTAGTGCAATGGTTTACGATAGTCTTCACGTGTATCATATTTCAGGGATTCAGTAGTGAACACCTATTCATGCCCTACCATTATCACCGCAAGATAACACCCGAATAATGGTAAAAAGTGTAAAACATGCCTTCCTGTCAACTATGATATTTTTTTAGAGAGTACAGCCCTACATGAAGCGATCATTTAGTGTATTGTAACCTATAAGACAACGTTTACTGTTAACATCGCGAAAAATAAGCACTTCTCGATAATTATAAACCTATTTTCTATGTGCATGCCAATTTTCAGACCGATCTTTCACGTAGAAATGCTTGAAAATGCATTTTATTATAACGCCTGATAAGCCATGTGGCTTTCGCGTTCGGAGCTTTGATTTATAACGGGCGTTCAGGCGTAAAACGATTACCCTAAATAATTACAATCGGTCAAAATACTGGAATATTGTTACAAGCTATGTAGAAAAAGAAGTAAACAACTAATAAAACGTGTTCATGAGCTCTTTCAGCACAAATTGTTGCGATTTGAGATGCTCAAGACGAGTTTTTGTACGTTTTTTTTTTTCTTATTTTCCTCTGAAAACGTATTTTCTTCTTAAAAACTCACGATGCTCCTTAAATTCGTGAAACAAACGCATTTATTCCGTGAAATTTGCCAAAACGCGTCATATCCCACTGAAAAAATGATGATTTTCTGTAAATACAGCTCCTTTGTGACTAGGCCTGGTTTTGCGTTTAGGTCATAACACACTAAATAATTTCCCTATATAATTCAATGTAAATGCGACAACTTTGAGCGAAAATAAATGCAACATTTTGCACATAGAGACCCCCATAACCATACCTTTTCTTAAAGGCCATTCTAAGCGGAATCGATTTATGCAATAAAAAAGATATGTCATGTACAATGCAAGAAAGAACTTGACTCAAATCAAAATCGACTGTTTTTGCAACTTTTTTTTTCGTCCGTTTCTTAGTGGAATGTAACCTTTTCTAGTGCAATGGTTTACGATAGTCTTCACGTGTATCATATTTCAGGGATTCAGTAGTGAACACCTATTCATGCCCTACCATTATCACCGCAAGATAACACCCGAATAATGTTAAAAAGTGTAAAACATGCCTTCCTGTCAACTATGATATTTTTTTAGAGAGTACAGCCCTACATGAAGCGATCATTTAGTGTATTGTAACCTATAAGACAACGTTTACTGTTAACATCGCGAAAAATAAGCACTTCTCGATAATTATAAACCTATTTTCTATGTGCATGCCAATTTTCAGACCGATCTTTCACGTAGAAATGCTTGAAAATGCATTGTATTATAACGCCTGATAAGCCATGTGGCTTTCGCGTTCGGAGCTTTGATTTATAACGGGCGTTCAGGCGTAAAACGATTACCCTAAATAATTACAATCGGTTAAAATACTAGAATATTGTTACAAGCTATGTAGAAAAAGAAGTAAACAACTATTAAAACGTGTTCATGAGCTCTTTCAGCACAAATTGTTGCGATTTGAGATGCTCAAGACGAGTTTTTGTACGTTTTTTTTTCTTATTTTCCTCTGAAAACGTATTTTCTTCTTAAAAACTCACGATGCTCCTTAAATTCGTGAAACAAACGCATTTATTCCGTGAAATTTGCCAAACGCGTCATATCCCACTGAAAAAATGATGATTTTCTGTAAATACAGCTCCTTTGTGACTAGGCCTGGTTTTGCGTTTAGGTCATAACACACTAAATAATTTCCCTATATAATTCAATGTAAATGCGACAACTTTGAGCGAAAATAAATGCAACATTTTGCACATAGAGACCCCCATAACCATACCTTTTCTTAAAGGCCATTCTAAGCGGAATCGATTTATGCAATAAAAAAGATATGTCATGTACAATGCAAGAAAGAACTTGACTCAAATCAAAATCGACTGTTTTTGCAACTTTTTTTTTCGTCCGTTTCTTAGTGGAATGTAACCTTTTCTAGTGCAATGGTTTACGATAGTCTTCACGTGTATCATATTTCAGGGATTCAGTAGTGAACACCTATTCATGCCCTACCATTATCACCGCAAGATAACACCCGAATAATGTTAAAAAGTGTAAAACATGCCTTCCTGTCAACTATGATATTTTTTTAGAGAGTACAGCCCTACATGAAGCGATCATTTAGTGTATTGTAACCTATAAGACAACGTTTACTGTTAACATCGCGAAAAATAAGCACTTCTCGATAATTATAAACCTATTTTCTATGTGCATGCCAATTTTCAGACCGATCTTTCACGTAGAAATGCTTGAAAATGCATTGTATTATAACGCCTGATAAGCCATGTGGCTTTCGCGTTCGGAGCTTTGATTTATAACGGGCGTTCAGGCGTAAAACGATTACCCTAAATAATTACAATCGGTTAAAATACTAGAATATTGTTACAAGCTATGTAGAAAAAGAAGTAAACAACTATTAAAACGTGTTCATGAGCTCTTTCAGCACAAATTGTTGCGATTTGAGATGCTCAAGACGAGTTTTTGTACGTTTTTTTTTCTTATTTTCCTCTGAAAACGTATTTTCTTCTTAAAAACTCACGATGCTCCTTAAATTCGTGAAACAAACGCATTTATTCCGTGAAATTTGCCAAACGCGTCATATCCCACTGAAAAAATGATGATTTTCTGTAAATACAGCTCCTTTGTGACTAGGCCTGGTTTTGCGTTTAGGTCATAACACACTAAATAATTTCCCTATATAATTCAATGTAAATGCGACAACTTTGAGCGAAAATAAATGCAACATTTTGCACATAGAGACCCCCATAACCATACCTTTTCTTAAAGGCCATTGTAAGCGGAATCGATGTATGCAATAAATAAGATATGTCATGTACAATGCAAGAAAGAACTTGACACAAATCAAAATCGACTGTTTTTGCAACTTTTTTTTTCGGCCGTTTCTTAGTGGAATGTAACCTTTTCTAGTGCAATGGTTTACGATAGTCTTCACGTGTATCATATTTCAGGGATTCAGTAGTGAACACCTATTCATGCCCTACCATTATCACCGCAAGATAACACCCGAATAATGGTAAAAAGTGTAAAACATGCCTTCCTGTCAACTATGATATTTTTTTAGAGAGTACAGCCCTACATGAAGCGATCATTTAGTGTATTGTAACCTATAATACAACGTTTACTGTTAACATCGCGAAAAATAAGCACTTCTCGATAATTATAAACCTATTTTCTATGTGCATGCCAATTTTCAGACCGATCTTTCACGTAGAAATGCTTGAAAATGCATTGTATTATAACGCCTGATAAGCCATGTGGCTTTCGCGTTCGGAGCTTTGATTTATAACGGGCGTTCAGGCGTAAAACGATTACCCTAAATAATTACAATCGGTCAAAATACTGATATATTGTTACAAGCTATGTAGAAAAAGAAGTAAACAACTATTAAAACGTGTTCATGAGCTCTTTCAGCACAAATTGTTGCGATTTGAGATGCTCAAGACGAGTTTTTGTACGTTTTTGTTTTCTTATTTTCCTCTGAAAACGTATTTTCTTCTTAAAAACTCACGATGCTCCTTAAATTCGTGAAACAAACGCATTTATTCCGTGAAATTTGCCAAAACGCGTCATATCCCACTGAACAAATGATGATTTTCTGTAAATACAGCTCCTTTGTGACTAGGCCTGGTTTTGCGTTTAGGTCATAACACACTAAATAATTTCCCTATATAATTCAATGTAAATGCGACAACTTTGAGCGAAAATAAATGCAACATTTTGCACATAGAGACCCCCATAACCATACCTTTTCTTAAAGGCCATTCTAAGCGGAATCGATTTATGCAATAAAAAAAATATGTCATGTACAATGCAAGAAAGAACTTGACACAAATCAAAATCGACTGTTTTTGCAACTTTTTTTTTCGGCCGTTTCTTAGTGGAATGTAACCTTTTCTAGTGCAATGGTTTACGATAGTCTTCACGTGTATCATATTTCAGGGATTCAGTAGTGAACACCTATTCATGCCCTACCATTATCATCGCAAGATAACACCCGAATAATGGTAAAAAGTGTAAAACATGCCATCCTGTCAACTATGATATTTTTTTAGAGAGTACAGACCTACATGAAGCGATCATTTAGTGTATTGTAACCTATAAGACAACGTTTACTGTTAACATCGCGAAAAATAAACACTTCTCGATAATTATAAACCTATTTTCTATGTGCATGCCAATTTTCAGACCGATCTTTCACGTAGAAATGCTTGAAAATGCATTTTATTATAACGCCTGATAAGCCATGTGGCTTTCG
This sequence comes from Dreissena polymorpha, assembly GCF_020536995.1. Classification (NCBI taxonomy): domain Eukaryota; kingdom Metazoa; phylum Mollusca; class Bivalvia; order Myida; family Dreissenidae; genus Dreissena; species Dreissena polymorpha. Next base: position 7,255,596 of record NC_068365.1, on the reverse strand, counting down.
CGTTCGGAGCTTTGATTTATAACGGGCGTTCAGGCGTAAAACGATTACCCTAAATAATTACAATCGGTCAAAATACTGGAATATTGTTACAAGCTATGTAGAAAAAGAAGTAAACAACTATTAAAACGTGTTCATGAGCTCTTTCAGCACAAATTGTTGCGATTTGAGATGCTCAAGACGAGTTTTTGTACGTTTTTTTTTCTTATTTTCCTCTGAAAACGTATTTTCTTCTTAAAAACTCACGATGCTCCTTAAATTCGTGAAACAAACGCATTTATTCCGTGAAATTTGCCAAACGCGTCATATCCCACTGAAAAAATGATGATTTTCTGTAAATACTGCTCCTTTGTGACTAGGCCTGGTTTTGCGTTTAGGTCATAACACACTAAATAATTTCCCTATATAATTCAATGTAAATGCGACAACTTTGAGCGAAAATTAATGCAACATTTTGCACATAGAGACCCCCATAACCATACCTTTTCTTAAAGGCCATTCTAAGCGGAATCGATTTATGCAATAAAAAAGATATGTCATGTACAATGCAAGAAAGAACTTGACACAAATCAAAATCGACTGTTTTTGCAACTTTTTTTTCGGCCGTTTCTTAGTGGAATGTAACCTTTTCTAGTGCGATGGTTTACGATAGTCTTCACGTGTATCATATTTCAGGGATTCAGTAGTGAACACATATTCATGCCCTCTCATTATCACCGCAAGATAACACCCGAATAATGGTAAAAAGTGTAAAACATGCCTTCCTGTCAACTATGATATTTTTTTAGAGAGTACAGCCCTACATGAAGCGATCATTTAGTGTATTGTAACCTATAAGACAACGTTTACTGTTAACATCGCGAAAAATAAGCACTTCTCGATAATTATAAACCTATTTTCTATGTGCATGCCAATTTTCAGACCGATCTTTCACGTAGAAATGCTTGAAAATGCATTTTATTATAACGCCTGATAAGCCATGTGGCTTTCGCGTTCGGAGCTTTGATTTATAACGGGCGTTCAGGCGTAAAACGATTACCCTAAATAATTATAATCGGTCAAAATACTGGAATATTGTTACAAGCTATGTAGAAAAAGAAGTAAACAACTATTAAAACGTGTTCATGAGCTCTCTCAGCACAAATTGTTGCGATTTGAGTTGCTCAAGACGAGTTTTTGTACGTTTTTTTTTCTTATTTTCCTCTGAAAACGTATTTTCTTCTTAAAAACTCATGATGCTCCTTAAATTCGTGAAACTAACGCATTTATTCCGTGAAATTGCCAAAACGCGTCATATCCCACTGAAAAAAATGATGATTTTCTGTAAATACAGCTCCTTTGTGACTAGGCCTGGTTTTGCGTTTATAAGACAATGTTTACTGTTAACATCGCGAAAAATAAGCACTTCTCGATAATTATAAACCTATTTTCTATGTGCATGCCAATTTTCAGACCGATCTTTCACGTAGAAATGCTTGAAAATGCATTTTATTATAACGCCTGATAAGCCATGTGGCTTTCGCGTTCGGAGCTTTGATTTATAACGGGCGTTCAGGCGTAAAACGATTACCCTAAATAATTACAATCGGTCAAAATACTGGAATATTGTTACAAGCTATGTAGAAAAAGAAGTAAACAACTATTAAAACGTGTTCATGAGCTCTTTCAGCACAAATTGTTGCGATTTGAGATGCTCAAGACGAGTTTTTGTACGTTTTTTTTTTCTTATTTTCCTCTGAAAACGTATTTTCTTCTTAAAAACTCACGATTCTCCTTAAATTCGTGAAACAAACGCATTTATTCCGTGAAATTTGCCAAAACGCGTCATATCCCACTGAAAAAATGATGATTTTCTGTAAATACAGCTCCTTTGTGACTAGGCCTGGTTTTGCGTTTAGGTCATAACACACTAAATAATTTCCCTATATAATTCAATGTAAATGCGACAACTTTGAGCGAAAATAAATGCAACATTTTGCACATAGAGACCCCCATAACCATACCTTTTCTTAAAGGCCATTCTAAGCGGAATCGATTTATGCAATAAAAAAGATATGTCATGTACAATGCAAGAAAGAACTTGACACAAATCAAAATCGACTGTTTTTGCAACTTTTTTTTCGGCCGTTTCTTAGTGGAATGTAACCTTTTCTAGTGCAATGGTTTACGATAGTCTTCACGTGTATCATATTTCAGAGATTCAGTAGTGAACACCTTTTCATGCCCTACCATTATCACCGCAAGATAACACCCGAATAATGGTAAAAAGTGTAAAACATGCCTTCCTGTCAACTATGATATTTTTTTAGAGAGTACAGCCCTACATGAAGCGATCATTTAGTGTATTGTAACCTATAATTCAGTGGTACACAAAATGGCGACCTTTTCACAATCCACCATTGAAAAATCATCTGACATGATCCAAGACTTCTTGTGTTCGACCTGCGAAGAGGAGAAACTGGAAGAATCGGCTGATTATTATTGCGAATCTTGCGTGAAGTTTTACTGCCGAAAATGTATTCACTCGCACGGCCAGCTGTTTAAGAAACATTCTCCTCATGGAAGGAGTGATATGAAGAAATGGCCAGTTGCCAAGAAGGTGGAAGATTTCCTTTTAAAATGTGCTGTTCATAAGGAAGAAAACTTGGCAATGTTTTGCAAAGACCATAGCCAGCTGTGCTGCAATAATTGTGCTTTCCTTAATCACAGGTATTTTATCATTTGTTTCGTAAGCAAATTAAGGAGAAAATATAAAGAAGTGAAACTCCAGCTGCTGTAGCAGTATTGCATTCTAATTAAATACAATTAGTTGTTCCTTTATTTTAGGAGAAAAGGCGTATGACTTTTAACTTCTTTGAAATAAACTTGAAAACATCCAAAAATCAAGTTAATTATATGAATAAAACTAATGTTATTTTAATAAACAGCCATTTAGTGTGCAATTAATATAGTAATTAACTTTCTTTTAAGCAGGATATTTTTTAAGTCTAATCAGGGATTAAAATAGATTTTGAAAATGACATTTTCAGGTGTGAATTTATATTTTCAGGAGTTGAACTATTTAGATTTATTTTGTCTCGGTTTATTTGTCAAAGCCCTGCAAATGTTGTATTGCATAAACTTAATTGAAATACAAGAAAAACCACAATTTCATGATAACAAATATATTTTTTGGAGTTAGCTTCTTGGTAACATTTGTGTCATAATAATGCAAAGGAAATTATTTGTAAGAGTCAAAAGTATGAAAATGTGCGCATCAACAAGCCAGATTCTGCTTCAATTGAAATCACTGTTAATGGACTCAAAACTTGGTGTTAGAATACGAACATGTTAATATACGCTTCAGCTAAGTGAGAGGTAAACCATACCAGTAAGATGGTCCTGCTTTAACTGGTAATATGATAAACTTAAAGCCTTAAAACGTCTCAAATACTTATCAAACAAAGAGATAATAGTAGCCGTGATGTTTGGATAAGTTAATTTATGGTAAAAATTAAATAATTAAAATAAATATTTCAAATAATTATCAAAATACATAATTATAGATAATTCATGTTTTTTAACCTAGACATTAAATTAGAACTTATACATCATGATCATTTATTAATTTTTTTATTTCATTAAAACTGAATCTGTTTTCATACAGGCAATGCAAAACGGTGATGCTTTTATCAGACTTGGTAAAAAATACCTGCACAGACCTCAAACAAGTATCAGTTACTATCCAAACTACTCTGGCAGAACTAAAGAAGCTTCAAGACAAACAGGAGGCTAGCATTCGGTCTGTGCAAATTTCATATGATGAGCAGTTACACAAGATACAGGAAACTCGTCAAAAAATACTTGCAGCCTTAGACATGCTTGAAAAAAAGACACTTCAGGAAATGAAAGATACACTGACCAATCTGTAAGCCTCTCTTAAAAGTGATGTTGACAAATGGTCCACTTTTCGAGATGAATTGAAACAACTTGAAGACGCTATTCAGGACATATGTGATAAAAGCAAACTAGAACTATATCTTATAGCCAGCATTAAAAGCAAGGACAAAATACAGCAGTTTGAAAACTATCAAAACAAGAGCTTTGTTCAAGTAAAATCTTCAATAACTTTTCAGCCTAATAGTGAAATAATGCAGTACCTTTCCCAGTTGTCCGGTCTTGGGAAGATTGAACATGCAGACCAAGTAATGGAGATTGATGGAAAGTCTAAGTATAATATACGCGTACAGGGTGATTCAACTTGCGGTATCAAAGATATATGTGTTCTCCCTAGTGGACAAGTTGTTGTTGTAGACTTGCAAAATAAGAAAGTCAAGCTGCTAAACCAGCAGTACCAGCTGGTGAGTCACTTTAGTGTATCTGATGAGCCTTTAGGCATGTGTCAGATCACACCCTGTGAGGTTGGTGTTACTGTCGGTTCAGAGTTTCAGTTTATCAAAGTCAACAACAACCAGCTGGTGAATGACAGAAAGCTCAACTTTCAACATTTTTGTAACAGTATTGCCTTCCACCAGAAATACCTGTTTTTAACCTCTGGTACTGCCTTGTACAAATACTCCCCGGATGGTAAACTAGTCAGTAAACTTCACGAAGATAACTCAAATAAATGGACAGGTAAGAACCATGGTTATTTTATCTCTTTAAACAAGAACATATTATTATAACATCAAGATATTCCAAATTATGCAGTATTACTCATACAAATAGTTATTAATATATATTGACTGCCACTTCATGACAGGTCTGTGACAAGAAAGTGCATGGCTGTGAAAAAACTAGGGTTGGCATATTGACTGGTCGATTGAGTACTCAGTATTGACCGGGCCGGCGGTCAATACCGGGTTAAAACCGGTCAATACTGGTCATTACTGGTCAATACTGGTCGATTGAAAATTGAAGCATTTAAACATCACAAAGGAGCTATTTTATATTAAATAAATAATTATTCTGTAATTTATAAACTTTTTTGAGTTATTTATTTTAAAAAAATCTTTAAAGCTGTAAAAAATTACTTCTTTATTGTTTATGAAAACAGCCTCAAATACATAAGGACTAAGGCAATATCTTTATCTCAGTGTATTACATCTGTTACTAAAGTATTATTACTAGTGTAGTTACCATAGTATTTCACTGATCTATTGATATATCTATTTGATAAGCATGGACAAACAGAGCTCTTGTGTTTTCTAGGGTCATAAATCTGGCCCCTAAGCCTTAATTGGTAATAAAATGCATGCAGTGTTATGTCTCTGATATTGACAATTAAGCAAATCTGCCTTAAGGCTATTTCATATCACTCACACAAAAGGAGATTACTTGCTATTAATTTAATAGTTTCTTCTAACATGTCTCCTTTCTGTATTAAGAGGGTTTTTTTCTTTCATATTTTTAAGTTCAATTGGTATTCAAATGAATAAGCAATCAAAGTTCTTGATTTTGACAACAAATAATGTTTTCCAATTGTGGGTCTACTCTAGACTCTTCTTTTCAATTATTTTTTTCTTTTAATAATTATTTCTAATTATGTTTTTTATTTTTATATTAATTGGAAATTAAAGATTTTTCACTATTTTGTTTAAAAAGTATTTAAAGATATCTAGGCAAGAATACATTACATTAGTAAGGCTCATGTCAAAAAGGTGCCATTTAAGGCCCTATGATCAGTTTTGGATGCCCGAACCTGTATAGGTGAGAAGACTGTGGGGAAAGTGGGGCATGATGAATAACTCATACACAGTAATTAACAGGTTCTTGTTGAATCAAGCACATGCTTATCTTAGCATTTATAATTCATTAGAATTGAAAAAAAAGTTCAATCAAACAGAAAAATCCAATTGACCAACTTTGACTAATTTGCAAAATGTTGAGAGATTGGCCTACAAATTGCATGAACAGGTATAAAATAGTGGGTATTAATAGCTTAAGAAATTATTGGCAACATGTCTGCTTAATTTATACTATCAATATTGTTTAATTAGGCATGGAATAGTAATCAAAATTGGGGGTAAAGATCAATTGACCAGTATTGACCAGTAATGACCATTTCGGGAGTATTGACTGGGGCGGTTTTAACTGGTAAAAACCGCCGGTTAAAACCGGGGGCGGTCGATTGGTGCCAACCCTGGAAAAAACTGTTGTTGACCTGTTCTTTATATTTCTTTGTTATCAAATAAACATACAAGTTTAATATGGTATGTAATTAAACCAGGGGTGTAAAATAACAGTCGCCCGCTCGCATTGGCGACTGTATTTTAGCCTCGGGCGAATGGAATCTCCAAAATACTCGCCCGACCGGGCGACTGCATAATAAGATCAGCCAGTGCTTTGATTATGTAACAGATGCTAGTCTCGTTGTCATATTAATAAACTTTGCAGTCGTTTAATAACGATATAAATGTTGCGCTTTATGCTGGAACTGTAACCAGTCTGCATTGCGCGTGGGGTTAATGTTTATCGGGATACCGTTTATATTTCCGCATTATGTTGTCGTCGAAACAAATCGACATTCGTAATTGTATAGGAGCGAATAATTGTAAGGATAATTAAGACAGTGATACACCAAAATCTGACCAAGTAAACAAACGAAAGCTAGAACAAGGAAATTACGAGCAGTCAAAAAGAAAACGTCAGGTATATTTGCTAGATCGTAAATCCATGCATGAATGATAATAGGACAATGGGTGAATAAAAGGTGAAAAACTTGGTTATTTTTGGTGATATTGTTA
>NC_068365.1:6886374-6941374 GCF_020536995.1 Dreissena polymorpha | reverse complement strand
AGACATATACAAACTCTTCAAAGTTCTATACAAATTTGAATATGTTTCATCCAAGTTAACCAACAGAACTAATAAATAAGATCATAGTTGCTTACAACTTTATTCCTTGGAGACTTTGAAAGTTCATGAATCCCTCCTATGTTGATTTCTGGAAACCAAAACTGTCAGTTTTGCTTAATAGAATGGCTTGTGTTATGTCTAGCTCTTGTGTGTCCAAAAATCAGTTTAATATCGAAGTCCTCCAATGGGGGACGTATCAGATATTAAGCTGATAAGAACAGATACATGGGAAGACTTCGATATTAAACTGATTTTTGGACACAGATGAGCTGTCAGGCGCTTGCTCCGCTCTCTTCGCGGGTTGGCCCGGTATTGCAGTACCTTCGGGATCGGCCCACTTAACCAAAACCAATACTAAACCACTGAACGTTTCAGACAGTGCGCCGATGCCGAACGTCTACAGCAAGCCGACCAGCGTTGAGTCAGACAGGAACAGCGGTCTCCTCCGGACACGTCGTAATCCGCTTGCGGACAGCCGATGAGACAAACACGCACGAGCACCGCCGATTCGCTCGTGTGACCGACCGTTGCAGCAGGTAGGCACTCAAATCGCGTTGCTTCATAAGAAAATCACGTAACGAAATGTCGAGTATTGTGTGAACGGTTTCTGCAGAAAATGTTTTGCAGTAAAATGTCACCAAAGCAATACAGAAATACGTGTACAAAGCTTATACCAATGGCTATTATGCACAATAGTTATGCCTATTATTTATATAAAATGTACTACATTCTATACATATTGTAAATAGTAAATTACTTATAAATATGTTAAACGGTTTTCAAATTCATCTAATGGCTCCGATCATTATAATTGTCAATACTTATTTAACAAATGGTTTTATTTTGTGGATTTTGCCTAGATCTAAAAATAGACACACGCGCGCTACTCTCCATATATAATGCTACAATTTCGCCTACTTTGTGTCTATGGTCATATCATGTTGAAATCACCAGTTCTCGTCCGATCACCGAAGTTAAGCAACGTCGAGCCCGTTTAGTACTTGTATGGGTGACCACCTAGGAACGGCTCATCACCCCCGGATGAGGTATCACTCAACCGAAAAGCGGTGATCAGGGTTATCAGTGTAGTAAGAGAAAGGTGCATAGAGTCATTTTGTTGACATATTTAAATTAGTCTATTATTTTAAATGTTCTATATACTGTTCCAGGTAACTGCAGATGGACGATGATACAAAAGCGTAGCCGCTTCTTTTTCCATAAATGAAATTTATTGAAATACAATTGATGTGCATTAATACATGTTCACTTTGCGAATTATTTGTGTAATGTTTCGAGTTATTCTAGTTGATGAATTTTACCAATCATCAGCATCATTTGCATGATCATAAAGATGATGTTCACCACCATACTATAAAGAATGCTAAGAATCAACCGTATTGACACCTGTAGCATAAAACCAGGATTTTTGACTGACCACTCTCTAGTTGAACTTAAACTACACAAAATACAACATGAAAGAGGTCCAGGATACCTTAAAATGAATAACAGCATCTTATTAGATACACAATATCAAAAGCAAATAAAACAAGAAATATTAAATACAATTAAAAATAATAAAGATGCGAACCCAAACACCTTATGGGAAGTTATTAAAGGAAATATACGTAACACAACTATTAGATACACATCATTAAACAAAAAGAAACACACACACTTGAAACTGAAACTATCAAAATAATTGAAACACTCAAAAAGCAATTTCATGAAACAAACACAAACGATACCAAAGCCATTGAAAATGAAAATGAAAACCTTTTGTTTTTTACCTAAAGGAAACCACAAGTCAAAAAAGTATATATTAACATATCTTGTATGACATGTCTAAACATTATTGTTGCTACATGGCATCACTTTGTTTTATGATCATATACATGTATACATTGTATGTCTTATATTGAATAAAAAAAGAGAGAATCATCCGTTTTGTCATAATAAACCACCATCATCATCATCATCATCATCATCATCATCATCATCATCATCATCATCATCATCATCATCATCATCATCATCATCAGCATCATCATTATAATCATCATCATCATTATGGTCATCATTATTATCATATTCCTCCTCCTCCTCCTCCTCTTCCTCCTCCTCCTCCTCCTCCTCCTCATCATCATCATCATCATCATCATCATCGTCATCGCCATCGTCATCACCATCACCATCATCATTATCAGCACCATCATCATCATCATCATCATTTTTTGCATAATCATCATCGTTTTCTTCAAGTTCTTATTGAAGATTCACGAATGGACACGGGTTTTTTCACCAATCTGTATATTAATTACAAAATGTATATAAAAACCGTTGACAACGTAAGTAAAATGCATACAAGTCATAACAAGATGATAATAACATAGTATCACTAATTGAACAAATGGTGTTATTGTGTGAATTTGCCGAGATCCTAAACAAAGAAACACGCGCGCTGCTATCCGTATATAATGCTACAATTTCGCCTAATTCACGGTGATATATACTTCTGACAAGAGCACCGTATCCTTCTGTCAAAAACATGGCCGCAAACTTTTTGGCGAATCCAGAAATAAAAGAAAAACACGAGAAAAGAAGGTAAGTTGGTAATAAAAAGATTTTCCATCGAACGAACTATATACTTTACATCTAATTGCCGTTTACCGCATCAAAATTGAATCGCTATTAACTTCAAAATACTGAAAACAATTTGAGCATGTCGTTAAAGAAGTGACTTTCATGACGCGAAAAATCGTATGTTTGCAGATTTTAAACATTTTTTTTTATTAAACGGTATTTTATGGTAGAAAAATCAATTTACAACACATTATGCATTCTTTATTGAATATAACTGTGATTTTTACATTTACAAGTTATAGCAAGTATGCACCGCTCAACACTGACATCATAAAAATATGAACAGCGCTAAACAATGTCCGTAAAAGCACCGCATCTTTATGATTTTTTGGCACCGCTTTATTCTGATATTTTTTCATTCAGAAGGAAGAGACGTTCAATTTATGTTGGAACAACCAAAAAAAAAAACAAGAAAAGGAGACTTTTCCTACCCGAAGCTGAAGATGATACCAGCGCATTTCCAGGCGACCGTCAACCGGCATGTAGTCCACGTGTTGACGCTCTCAAATATTAAGCTACTTTTTATATTGGTAATATTTGGAGCAAAGATTTTTAGCCCATATAAAAAGTATCTCTAAATTCTTTGCGCGTCTTATAAATAAGACTAACCGGCATGTACCAGCTCTACGTATGTCATAGAGACACCGAATGTTCAGTGCCGCCCAGCCTTCCATGACAATATTGTAAATGCTCCACAGAAACGAAAAACCAAAAAGCAAGGTCATCAAGAAATAAATTATTTAAAAATAGCAGTTCAGAAAACATGACTGAAAAAGTGACACAGCTATTACCAGGTTTTCTTTAAAAAGTACACTCGGCAAATTTATGCTTTGACTTTTGTAACTTTAATAGGCATATAGTCGCCGCTTCGTCCGTCCGTCCGTCCGTGCGTCCGTCCGTCCGTCCGTGCGTCTGTCCGTCCGTCCGTGCACAATTTTTGTCCGGGCTATTTCTCAGCAACTAATGAACGGAATTCAATGAAACTTTATGGGAAGCTTCACTACCAAGAGGAGATGTGCATATTATCAGCGGGTTCTGGTCGGATGATTTTTCACAGAGTTATGGGCCTTTGAAATTTTCCATTAACTGTACATATAGTGCAATTCTTGTCCGGGCTATTTTTCAGCAACTAATGACCGGAATTTAATGAAACTTTATGGGAAGCTTCACTACCAAGAGGAAATGTGCATATTATAAGCGGGTTCTGGTCGGATGATTTTTCACAGACTTATGGCCCTTTGAAATTTTCCATTGTACATATAGTACAATTCTTGTCCGAGCTATTTCTCAGCAACTTATTACGGGAATTCAATGAAACTTTATGGTAAGCTCCACTACCAGCAGGAGATGTGCATATTATCAGCCGGTTATGGTCGGATGATTTTTCACAGACTAATGGCCCTTTGAAATTTTCTATAAACTGTACATATAGTGCAATTCTTGTCCGGGCTATTTCTCCCCAACTACTGACTGGAATTCAATGAAGCTTTATGGGAAGCTTAACTACCTTGAGGAGATGCGCATGTTATTTGTGGGTTCTGGTTAGATGATTTATTTAGAGACTTATGGCCCTTTGAAATTTTTAAGTTGCTAAACCATCCATCGTATTATTTTGTCCAAAATTATGCCCCTGAAGACGTTTCCTTTTATCTGAATATATAGTGCAATATTGTGACAAAAAAAACCTTTGGGGAGCATCACCCGTCTCCGACGGTTTCTTGTTTATTTGGTATGTAACAACGAGTTTCCGCTTACAAATATTGCTCTGCTGTTGTTGCTGGATGCTGTCAGGTTATACAGTCCACCGATAACCTCAATGATGACATACAAAGAAGACACCATGAAGTTCTGGAGAGTTGTATATAAATTATTCCACGGAAAAGTGCTAAGATTCATGTCCGTAATGAAATCAATCTTTTTTACGGATTATGAATCTGAAATCACTAAATAATAATTATCAATAATGATTGTATTTTACCACAACAATATATATAAATTGAAACATGAGACTTAAACATGTGCCCCCCACGTACTGGAAAGCAAAAAATCGATCCCGGTGAACATTTTTTGGTGCAAGCATGCCACCATTTTCAAGATCAATTCTGGGACATTGTAACTTTGATAACTAAAAGATTCTCGTAAATAAATTCAGCTCATGATGGCTCGTTCCAGCTTATGATTTAAAACCATGTGCAGAAGTTAGCGGTGCCACGAATTGCAGTGACACGGAATATAAATACGGTGTTTATAATCAGTGTTGCGCGGTGCATCGATATTTATGTAAGTGATGCATGTTTTCATCAAAAAGTAAGGCCTTTAACAGATATTGAAACAAACGGGTTCGTATGGCATGTTCTTTTTATATATACAATGATTTAAGTTTGTCACATCAGGTCTGACAGCATCGACAATTATCTGATTATTACATTTTTCTCTCAACTACGAATGGTGTCGAGCGCGACACGACTTTTTGTAAACACTATTTCAAAGTCATGCTTAATAGTTCACGACTGGTAAACTTTTAAATAGACGACATATTGGTTCAGAAATTCGATGGAGTGCTTCGTAAGTGGAAACCATTTTGCAGTGTCTTATAATAAAACATTTTGTCAGCCACTAACCTGATATTACTTCGCCAACATGTTTCTTTTTCGTCAGAAGGATACGGTGCTCTTGTCAGAAGTATAAAATTTTGACGGTGAGCGGAATAGTTGTGGTAATCGCCTTATCACCGCGTATTTTATGTCTACGGCAATATCACGTAGGACTTAAGCCAAAGAAGGGACATCTATATGTATACTTAGCAGAAGTAATAGAAATTTTCTTAACTAAGTTAGATTTAAATACATGGGAATGTCTGGCAACATTTATGTTTGGCCTGAAAAAAGATGAATATTCACAAGAGGCGCTAGATGCTATCTTGTTCAAGGTAAAAGCTCCACAAATAGTCAATAAAAGGGTTCATTAAAAAAAACAACAGCATTTGAGTGTGCTTTTTGCTATTTTGGTTGTGTTTTTCGTTATGCTTGGTGTTGCTTTACACTGTGTATGCTTGTCCTTACACAGGAAGTGCATGTCCTTACACTGGGTTTGCTTGTCACAGGGAGCGATTGTCCTTGCATTCGTTTGCATTGTCCTAACAATGGTTGTGATGTTCGCTACACTGGCTGTGCTTGTCTTTAAAACGGATTGAGCTTTTCCTAACAAAGGGAGTGCTTGTTCTTACAATTGCTGTCTTTGTCCTGACACGGGTTGCTCTGGGTGTGATTCTTATGACACTCTGTATTTTTGTCCTTACATAGGATATGCTTGTCCTTACACTAAGTGTGCTTGTCTTTCACTGGATTTGCTTCTCCTTACGCTGGTTGTGCTTGCCCTTACACGTGTTGTCTTTGTCTTTATACAAGGTGTTGTTGTACTTACACTAAGTGTGCTTGTCCTTACAGTTAATATGCTTGTACTTAAACTAGATGCATTTGTCCTTACACTGAGTGTGCTTGCCCTAACACTGAATGTTCTTGTTCTAACAAAGGGTGTGTTTGTTCGTACACTTGATATGCTAATCTTTACATTGAGAAAGCTTTTCTTTACATTTGGTGTTCTTGTCCTCATACTGAGTCTGCTTTCCCTTGCACTGGTCGTACTTGCCCTTACAATGGATGTGCTTGGCCATACAATTTTGCTTGCACTTGGTGCACTTGTCCTGAAGCTAGGAGTCCATTTCCTTACACTGTTTGTTCTTGTCCTTTTACTGGATGTACTCTTGTAAATTATGTAGCAAGGAAACACATGTCCGCCCGTAAAGTGTGTAGAACGAAAACACATGTCCGCCCGTAAAGTGTGTAGCAAGTAAACATATGTCTGCCCGTTAAGTGTTTAGCAAGGAAACACATGTCTGCCCGTAAAGTGTGTAGCAGGTAAACACATGTCTGCCCGTAAAGAGTGAAGCACGTTAACACATGTCCGCCCGTAAAGTGTAGTAGCAAGTAAACACAAGACCGCCCGTTAAGTGTTTAGCAAGTAAACATATGTACTTCCCGTAAAGTGTGTAGCAAGTAAACACATGTCTGCCCGTTTAGGGTGTAGCAAGCAAACATATGTCTTCCCGTTAAGTGTTTAGCAAGTAAGCACATGTCCGACCGTAAAGAGTGAAGCAAGTTAACACATATCCGTCTGTTAAGTGTGTAGTGTCCGCCCGTAAAGTGTGTAGCAAGCAAGCATATGTCCGGCATTAAAGAGTGAAGCAAGTTACTTACATGTCCGCCTGTAAAGTTTGTAGCAAGCAAACACATGTCAACCCGTAAAATGTGTTGCAGGCAAATATATGTACTCTCGTGAATTGTGTAGCAAGTAAACACATGTCCTCCCGTAAAGTGTGTAACAAGCAAACATAAATCCGCCCGTAATTTGTGTAGCAGGTTAACACATGTCCGCCCGTTAAGTGTGTAACAAGTAAACACATGTGCGCCCGTAAAAGTGTGTAGCAAGTAAACACATATCCGTCCGTAAGTGTGTAGCAAGCAAAAACATGACCGTCCTTAAAGCGTGAAGCAAATAAACACATGTCCGCCCGTAAGTGTGTGGCAAGCAAACTTATTCGCCCATAACGTGTGTAGCAAGCAAACATATGTCCGCCCGTTAAGTGTGTAGCAATGAAACACATGTCCGCCCGTAAAGTGTGTAGCAAGTGAACACATGTCCGTTCGTAAAGAGTGAAGCAAGTTAACACATGTCCGCCTGTAAAGTGTGTAGCAAGTGAACACATGTCCGTTCGTAAAGAGTGAAGCAAGCAAACACATGTCCGCCCGTAAAGTGTGAAGCAAGTGAACACATGTCCGTTCGTAAAGAGTGAAGCAAGTTAACACATGTCCTCCTGTAAAGTGTGTAGCAAGTGAACACATGTCCGTTCGTAAAGAGTGAAGCAAGTTAACACATGTCCGCCTGTAAAGTGTGTAGCAAGTAAACACATGTCCACCCGTAAAGAGTGTAGCAGTAAACACATATCCGCCCGTAAGTGTGAAGAAAGTTAACACATGTTCGCCAGTAAAGTGTGTAGCACCGTCTGTATATTCCGTAGCAAGCAAACACAGTGCGTTTTGTATATTGTGAAGCAAGCACTTTAAATAATATTCTTCCGTGAATTACGAGAAAAGAGAAAATGAAATTTCTTAAAATTACATTACTGTTACACGTGTTTCTTGTATGTAAATGTTATGTATACTTATAAACACGTTGAGATACAATATACTCACGTCGAAACACAGGATGTATATTCAGTTGTTAGTGCATTAAATACATAGGGCGAGCTGGCTGGCAAAATTTGGTTTTCATAAATATTGATCAGTCATTGTTCACTTCCCGTTTAGTTTTACTGCGAATGAGAAGCTATTTTCACTTTACAGGAAGTACGGTGATTACTGATACAGCGTATTCCGCATGCAATTTAACTGATATGTAACTGTTTTAAAAACGCATCGTTTGATTGATAGAATTTATCTTACACAGAAAACAATATGATTTCTCATTTCTTACTAATTAGGCTTCGGCATTTGCTAACCTTATATTCGCCGTTCACAAATTCATGTTCTTATTTAGGAGAGTGTGTTATGTTATGCGATTTTCTGTATCGCAGAGAGTTGCGATGTTATTGGCAGTTATGTAATAAAATGCTTTTAGCACCCTCATCGCATAAGCCCGACAGTTGCACCATGGAGGATATCCATTGATATCCACAAGTGGACTTGATAATCACCACATGGACAGACCCATGACCAGATTCACCGCATGATTATCAATATAAGATGGGGGCAATAGATTTAATTCGGAACTCGCGCGCCGTGGGTTTTTCCGATTTCTGAGCGCGCGCGGGAGGTACAAACATTGTCATTAATACAGTAATGACCAGTAACGTCGACATCCGATTTGCTTCCCATTCAGAAGTGGATACTTAGTATTTAAACGACAGTAGTGTTTCAAGGAAATGTCAAAATTCAAGTCTTTTGTTGTTATTACTATTACTATTATTATTACTAATTACACATAACAAATATAACACCGATATACATGTTTTTCAGACGTTTAATACAGGATAAATACACTGTTCAGATATACAGCCGCCTATACGAATGGGTCCAGTAGCTAACATCCTTAAAAGACATGAAAAACAGACTTTGTCAGCTGTATGTTAATGAAAAAACCTATACAAACGGCTTGACATATGCAATATTTCTTCTGAAAAACATAATTCATGTTCTTGTTTTTTCGGCATGCTTTATAGATATAGCAAATACAAGATAAGATTAAAGAAAAACATCACAATATAGCTATATAAATAGAAATGTAAATATCCAACTGATAATGAACGATACATTAGTTTTAGTAATGGACTGAGGATAGTAAGGTATTGTTGTTTGGTACTTGTCTGTATGCTTTTAAATATATTTGAATAGTATAATATATATACGAGGGAGTCAATGTCTTGGTAGTTTCGTTGACAAACTTCCATTAAAACTGTATGCCCAGGCCTACGCACAGTATATGCAATGACATAGTTAAGTGTCCGAAGCTGTTTACATGTACATGCAGCATTATATCGTGTTACATAGTATTCTTACAAATTAAACACAATCGAGATTAGTTCATCTAAAGAAAAATGATTAGATCAAGGTATTTGTATCAACTATAACGAACGTTTGAGCAGAAAAAGTGGCGTTTACTATTCAACGATAAGTGAAATTATTGTTTTACTCCCTTTTAAAATATGCTAGTTAGCGTTTGTGTGTACCTACCACGCGTGCTCAAATATCGGAAAAACCCAGACTGAAGAGTTCCGAATAACAACTATTAGAGCAGACAACATGAGCACCGCCCACTCGCTCGTTACTGGAACAAATGCTAAGGATAACTTGTAGGGAATATGTAACTAGTTTATTGTATAGAAATTTTGTGAACATATGCAACCCTATAATGTTGCACAGGTATCAATATAACACATCCTTTCCGAGTAGAATCTTCCGAGTCCAGGTGACTTTGTGTGTGCATTAACATCGATCAATTTAATTTAGAGTTTTTAGATAATATTGTTCGGTAATATATTATGATGACGATTGATATTAATTTCTCTCATGCAGTTATGGAACGTACATGTGTATACCTTAAGTACGTTTTCTGGACAACACATGGCATCAGCAATGCAAAAAAAAATGCAGCTTTAAAGTAAGTAATTATATTTCATGCTAAATACTGATTTATCGGATAGGATATGCCATATAGTGGATTATTATATGGGGTATATCCTTTTTATAAATAAGTGTTTATAATCAAACCAAAACACATGTTAAATCAATCATGAAATACAAGTGGACTTAATAAATTTTATTATGTTATTCGTGTTGTTTTTGCAATCCCGTATCACCATACAAGCCGCACTTCTTTTTTCGGTATATATCGTCGGAACTATACATCAAACTGATCTGAAACGATGTGCAGATTAACACTGTAAATATTTATCGAAATTTCAAGAAAATGGGCATGCATTAGTGAATAAACTAAAAAGCTTTTGTTTCGCTAGTATAACGATCCAATAGTATGTAAAGCTATATTTGCTTGCGCAATTCCGCATGTAACGCGATGCTCCGGCTTACGAGTGCTAGGCCATAACAAAAGTCATTCGACTTAAACATTCTATTGGAGCAGTCGACTAGCGAAATATCAGAGAGAGAGAAAAAGATGGACAGACAGACAGACAGACGGACGTACGGACGGACAGACATTCAGACAGACAGACAGACATACAGACAGACAGACAGACAGACAGACAGACAGACAGACAGACAGACAGACAGACAGACAGACAGACAGACAGACAGACAGACAGACAGACAGACAGACAGACAGACAGACAGACAGACAGACAGACAGACAGACAGACAGACAGACAGACAGACAGACAGACAGACAGACAGACAGACAGACAGACAGACATTTTCTTCAATTTATACAAAGAAACAAAGTGTCCTTAACATTAAAATAATAAAAACTTTATTTACTACTAGCGTTGTCTTGTTACGTATCATTCTATTCACTGGACTTGTTTTATATCAATCCAAACGCTCGACAGGCTTTGCTTATTATCGTTATTTATCAAGCTAATACAGTCTACTTGACATAGAATACGGTATATTTTTCTCGGATTATCAGTAAAAGTCAAAGCTGACTAAACTAACGTTTTGAAATAAAAAGTCCCTATTAATTTCGTATGATAATATGAGTGAATCGACGCTCTAGAAGACTTGCACTATTAATTATCTGTTGGTAGTTTGAAGTTCACTATTTAGTATCTCTGTATGTATGGTAACAAAACAACGCTATTAACGTTTGGTACGGAAATACGACATAACAACGATGATCAATAATGTGTGTATTAAATAGAGTGTTGCAGTTGCAGTGTCAAAATTATGTTTTACCAAGTTTTAATACACTTCCCGTATTCCAATATTGAGTACATATCGTATAGATATGGCTGAAATCGGTTTATGGTGATTATTTGTGGATATAGAACGAGAATATCTCTGAAACTAATACATGTAGATGATCCCCGATAATGTACTTCGTCAGAGTATGAGTTCTTCGAAAGCACGGGGACAAGACAATTCGGCAATGCACGAATGAAAAATCAACTTAATCGGAACAATCAAGCAATATTGGCATGATCAGTTATTATTAGTAGCTGCCTAAAATTTCCTGCTCGGAAACGATGAACGGGACAGACAAAATGATTGGAGGACGAACGGGCGGACATCATGTTGGAAGGAAATATTACGATAGCTTTTATATCCCCCGATTAATATTCCATCAACATTTGAATGCGGGCGGACTAGGGGGCGAGTGTAAGCTTATATAAAGCTTAAAATGTGATTGATTCACTCAGTGTGGGCGGAGTTAAACGATGTTATTTATGGGCGGATTTTAGAAGCGTTATCGGATGGGGCAGTCGATAACTGTCAAAACATATAATGTAAGCGTCTCTACCTCAATTGTGAACTTGTGGCATAATAAATAATAACTGAATTCTGAAATGTTACTCTTTTAAAAACGCACAGTCTGATTTCTCTTTTTGACGATGCTGGAACAGCAGCGTCCAAGGTATCATAATCGTAGAAAAATTTCTCACAATGGCGACTTATGTAAAAGACCGAGCCAGTCCGATTGATTTTTCAGTTACTTCCCTTTTGCATTCGCCACTGCGTAGGAGATTGCTCGTCATTGATTACATTCTCCTAGCAGAGTTGTCGTTCGTGTTTAAACATTCAACAATGGCCGCCCCCATGAGAGTCTCGAGTCAAAACTTTCTTACTGCATAAATTGGCTTGTTTCGCTATTTAGAAGCTGTCATTTATGATATATGAATTATTTATTCACTAAATCTCCGCTAATGACAACAAAGG
This sequence comes from Dreissena polymorpha, assembly GCF_020536995.1. Lineage (NCBI taxonomy): Eukaryota > Metazoa > Mollusca > Bivalvia > Myida > Dreissenidae > Dreissena > Dreissena polymorpha. Next base: position 6,929,228 of record NC_068365.1, on the reverse strand, counting down.
ATGGAATTCGAAGGATATATTCGATGTGAATGGATCACTTTCTATGGCTTCGCCCATGAGAGACTTGATAACACTCGTGTCAAAACTTTCTTACAGCTTAAATCGGCTTGTTTCGCTATTTAGTAATGCAACAATTAATGGAATTCGAAGGATATATTCAATGTGAATGAAGCACTTTCTGGATCTCGACAGTTTGACAAGGCAAAACTGGCATACTGATGATACTGGTATTTTTAGTTATCAATTTAAGTCACATTTTGCTTTATACATTTTGTTTAAGCATTTTGCGACTTATTGAACGGCAATGATACCCGATATCAACATGTCATATGGGATTTGCATGTCACCAAGCTGTCCTGAAATGCAACATTGAATACAAACTCTTTACTCAAATTACTGGTAAGTATGAATTCTTTCTTCTTTCTATTTAAGTAGTTGATGTCACTACAGTCCAAATAATTAGACGTAATTTACCGTTTAGTCCATGTATATTGACCTCATATTTATAGGAGTAGATATTATGTTAAAAGGGGCCTTTTCACAGATTTTGACATGTTTTGAAGTAAGTCATTAAATGCTTTATATTGATAAATGTAAACATTGGATATTAAAAGCTCCAGTTAAAAATCCAGAATAAAATTCTTTAAAAAAAGTAGTCCGCAGCAGGGCTCGAACCAATGACCCCCTTAGTCCTGGAGTAAAAACGCATTAGCCTGCTCGACTATTCTGCCAAGTATAAATGGTTGACGTATTTTATACCTAGTATAAGCAATCTTCGTAGTTTCACACAATTAAACAACAACAACATAACTCTCCAAATTATTCAATCGTTTCGCGTTGCAACGCTTTATAATTTTTAAATCGTTAAAAGATGCATATAATGGCTATATTAGACCATGGTAAATATTCAGTAATCCTTTTTCCTAAAAATAACATAACTAAAAGAAAATTTGCAAATCCGATACAACTTTTTTCAATTTTTGTCAATTTACCAAAACGTGAAAAGATCCCTTTAAAGTTAAATGAACCATATCCCAGTAAAAGAGACATTTAGGCGATTGTGGCCAGTTTAGATCCAGTTCAGCCTGCAGTTGCTTGAAAGCTGTTTGCTTAAGAGCGGTTTTCGGACAATGACAAATAGTTTAATTGGATACATATTAGACTGCCCTTTTCCTGTGACCTGGCTAATTAAATTCAGCAGCCTGGTAACAGTTTAACGTTAATGTTACCAATGTGTCAGACCAGGGCCTGGATTTTGAAATCTAGGACATGCATGGTCAGAAGATGTCATTAAAGATTATACATTTTTTCAAACACATACAAATGCATACAAATATAAATAGTAAAATGCACTAAGTCAGAAGGCATTTGACTTCGGCTGGTGCCTTGGCACACCAGGTGGTTCGGTTGCAATAGTTTGATGGACTCACTACTTGGATGTGTAGTTACATTATTTAAAGTATATCAAACAGTATTTAGCATGAACCAATGATTTTTTCTAACATAAATTATGGATGTAAAATGCTTGAAGGAATAATATTTAAGGTTTAAGAAGGCATTTTCTTTTTGTTTTAAAGGATATCTTTGAAAATAATATTTTTCATGATTTTTTTGGCAACAAGGGGTAATGCATTTTGAAAAATGTGATTAATTTTCTGACAAAAAACTGGTACCATGAGTAGCATGAAACAATAATTTTTTTAAACATTTGTAATTGATGAAAAATGATTGCAAAAATAATATATAAGGTCATATAAAGCATTGCTTTGCACATGTCGGTCGGTCTGTCGGTCTGTCGCTCCGTCTACCAGTTAGTTTTCCGGATGATAACTCAAGATCGCTTGGGCCTAGGATCATGAAACTTCATAGGTACATTGATCATGACTCGCAGATGACCCCTATTGATTTTCATGTCACTAGGTCAAAGGTCAAGGTCACATTGACAAAAAACATATTGACACAATGGCTGTCACTACAACGGAGAGCCCATATGGGGGGGGGGGATGCATGTTTTACAAACAGCCCTTGTTTATTTTATTTTAATAGGTTACTCTGAAAATTCTATCTTTCATGATTTTTTTTGCAACAAGGTGTTATAAAATTTAAAAAATGTTACGGGATTTTTAGACCAAAACTGTACTATGATAATACTATGATGCACTTCGCCAAAACATTTATAATTATATTGTTTATTCTTGAAAATGTATTTCCCCTATTCACTAAAAATAACACTTTTGATCAGAAAATTCATATATAATGATGTTTACTTTTATTTTCAAGAATCATAATGCCTCTTTTTAGTTGTATTTAGCCACAAGTTCTTGTCAGCCACTTAAGGGTTATATGTTGCCTTTCTTTTACTAAATGCAAAATAATTCTACACTTTGAGACATTCATAAAATATTTTATATCTTTACAACACCGACAGGCTAATAAATTTATATATCAAGTACTTCCATACCAACAGGACCATTCTAGGCGGGCAACCTAGCAACCTTGATTTGTTCATATCTTCCTATCAATCTGTTATATGTGTTATGAGTCATTTGTTCGGAGAACATTTAATGTTTGTTATAACTTTTAAATAATTCAATGTTCAAAGTGATATTGTTATTGACCGATAAACCAACATACTGATTAAAAGGGAATATTTTATTAATTATTTGCATTTTATCTTACATGAGACATATTTGCCTAAATGTTTTTCAAACTATAGAGAAATCTATATACAATTAATAATTGACGACGTTTAACAAAAAAAAAAGAAATAGTAAAATGGTTTCCGGATGATAACTCAAGAACGCTTATGCCTAGGATCATTAAACTTCATAGGTACATTGATCATGACTTGAAGATGACCCCTATTAATTTTCAGGTCACTAGGTCAAAGGTCAAAGTCACAGTGACCCGAAATAGTAAAATGGTTTCCGGATGATAAATAAAGAACGCTTATGCCGAGGATCATGAAACTTGATAGGTAGATTGATCATGACTCGCAGTTGACCGCTATTGATTTTCAGGTCACTATATCAAAGGTCAAGGTCACGGTGACCTGAAATAGTAAAATGGTTTCCTGATAAAAACTCAATAACACTTATGCCTATGATCATGAAACTTCATGTGTACATTGATCATGACTCGCAGATGACCACTATTGATTTTGAGGTCACTAGGTCAAGGTCAAGGTCACGGTGACCCGAAATAGTAAAATGGTTTCCGGATGATAACTCAAGAACGCTTATGCCTAGGATCATGAAACTTCATAGGTTCATTGATCATGACTCGCAGATGAACCCTATTGATTTTCAGATCACTAGGTCAAAGGTCAAGTTCACGGTGACCCGAAATAGTAAAATAGTTTCCGGATGATAACTCAAGAACGCTTATGCCTAGGATCATGAAATTTCATAAATACATTAATCATGACTCGCAGATGATCCCTTTTTAATTTCAGGTCACTATGGCAAAGGTCAAGGTCACGGTGACCCGAAATAGTAAAATGGTTTCAGGATGATAACTCAAGAACATTTATGCCTAGGATCATGAAACTTCATAGGTACATTGATCATGACTCGCAGATGACCCCTAATGATTTTCAGGTCACTAGGTCAAAGGTCAAGGTCACAGTGACTCAACTTTGAAAAATGGTTTCCAAATGATAAGTCAAGAATGCTAACGCCTATGATCATGAAACTTCTTAGGTACATTGATCATGACTCGCAGATGACCCCTATTGACTTTCAGGTCACTAGGTCAAAGGTCAAGGTCACGGTGACTTGACTCAGTAAAATGGTTTCCGGATGATAACACAAGAAAGCTTACGCCTAGGATCATGAAACTTCATAGGTACATTGATCATGACTCGCAGATGACCCCTATTGATGTTCAGGTCATTAGGTCAAAGGTCAAGGTCACAGTGAGTCAAAACAGTTTAATGATTTCCGGATGATAACTCAAGAATGCTTACGTCTAGGATCATGAAACTTCATAGGTACATTGATCATGACTTTCAGATTACCCCTATTGATGTTTAGGTCACTAGGTCAAAGGTCAAGGTCAAAGTGACTCAAAGCAGTAAAATAGTATCCAGATGATATTGCAAAAATGCTTACGCCTAGGACCATTAAACTTTATAGGTACATTGATCATGACTGGTATATAACCCTTATTGATTTTCATATCACTTGATCAAAGGTCAAGGTCACAGTGACTCATAACAGTAAAAAGGTTTCCTGATGATAACTCAAGAAAAGCAAGGCCTAGGATCATGAAACTTCATAGGTAAATCGATCATGACTGACAGATAATCCCTATTGATTTTCAGGTCACTAGGTCAAATGTCAAGGTCACAGTAACAAAAAATGTATTCACACACAATGGCTACCACTACAACTGACAGCCCATATGGGGGGCATGCATGTTTTACAAACAGCCCTTGTTTGTCTTATGTTGGTAAATGTTCATCTCTGTCAATTCTAGGTTAAGTTTGAAAGTAGGTCATATGTGGTCCAAACTAGGTCAACAAACCAAATCACAGAAAAGGTTAGTGAACACTCCAGAGGTCACATTTTCTTCCAGATCTTCATGAAAATTGGACAGAATTGAATGTTATCTCGATGAAATAAAGTTTCAGTTCGAAAATTGGTAGTTTGTCAAAAACTAGGTCATTAGGTTAAAATATAGAAAACGTCCTTTACCTTTCTACAGGTCACATTATCTTCCTGATTTTCATGAAAATTGCTTACAATGTCCATCTTAATCAAATCAAAAGCTGAATTTGCAAGTTGGTCCTGGCAGGCTAAAGCCAGGTTACAACTTAGTCAAATCATACACAAGTTTTTGACACTATAGAAGAAGTTTTGGGTGAGCGATACAGGGCTAGCTTGTTTTAGAACAGCCTGTGATAAGAAAGGGAAGGTATTGTATTTGTTTCAAAAGTAACATTTTATTGTTATTGGAAGTAACTGAGCAAATATATGATGTCATAGTTTGGGTTATTTTGCTCACTTGTTATGATGTGACAAGGTGAGCTTTTGTTATCACTCTTTGTTGTATTTTATCCAAAGTTTATTGTGAACACATTAGATATCATTTTACAATGTTTAAATTTGGGTGTCACCTCTTTGCCAGATTCTTATGAAACTAGTCACCTCTATGTCATTTTTTGGTTTCATATTCTATCAAAAATTAGGGAACTAGGTCAAATATAAGAAAAGGTTTGTTAATACTTTAGTGGTCACATTCTCTCTCTGATCCACTTGTAAATTGGTCAGAACATTATTTTAAATGATTTCAAAGTCAAGCATGAAAGTAGCATATTCAACATTTAGGTCACAAGGTCAAGTCTCAGTGATTAACAGGTCACGTTCCAAAGTGGGTCATGTGCTTCCAAGCAGTTGATCAATAACTAAAATCATTAAAATCCACGTTAAAACTACCATTATTTACCTGATCTTCATGGCAGTTGATCAGAATGTTCAAATAAATGAAAGTAGGATCTCGGTAACAAGACTCAACCAGATCGGATAAACGCAAATAGTTTGTTCATACTCACAATGCCTTTTTTTTCTAGATCTTCAGGAAAAATTAGTTAACACCACTAGGAAACAATCAGTTTCATGTGAGCCACATTGTGCTGTTAAAGCTATCTATGTATAGTATAGATTGTTACAAAACCTTGTTTATCAATAAAAATAAATGAACAAAATGGCTTTCTAAAACTTGTAGTCTTGGATGATATATTCATCAACTTGTAATCTACGACAATCTTTTGAGAAGAAAAACAAATTTTGATTATTATTATACGCCAACATACTGTGATTGGGGGCTAGCACAGGAAATCTCAATTATGTTCCTCGAAAAATAATGGGTTAGCATATTGTTGCTGTTTTATCCAGTTGTCTGGACCATTTCTCTCAAAAGAATTTTAAGTTCAAATATGAGATATTTAGGTAAATAAATTTCATTGAAGCAGGGTTGGCATATTGACCGGTCAATTGAGTATTGACCGGGCCGGCGGTCAATACCCGGTTAAAACCGGTCAATACTGGTCATTACTGGTCAACACTGGTCGATTGAAAATTGTAGCATTTAAACGTTACAAAGGAACCATTTTATATTAAATCAATAATTATTCTGTAATTGATAAACTTTTTTCTGAGTTATTTATTGTAAAAAAAATCTTTAAAGTTGTAAAAAGTTACTTCTTTATTATTTATGAAAACAGCCTCAAATACATAAGGACTAAGGCAATATCTTTATCTCAGTGTATCACATATGTTACTTAAGTATTATTACTATTGTAGGTACCATAGCATTTCACTTATCTATTGATATATCTATTTGATAAGCAGATAGACAAACAGAACTCTTGTGTATTCTAGGGTTATAAATCTGGCCTCTTAGTTGGTAATAAAATGCATGCAGTGTTTTGTCTCTGATATTGACAATTAAGCAAATCTGCCCTTAGGCTATTTCATATCACTCACACAAAAGAAGATTACAATGTACTTGCTATTAATTTAATAGTTACTTCTAACTTGTTTCCTTTCTGTATTCAGAGGGTTTTTTTCCCTTTCATATTAAAAAGTTCAATTGGTATTCAAATGAATAAACAATCAAAGTTCTTGATTTTGCCAACAAATAATGTTTTCCAATTGTGGGTCTACTCTTCTTTACAATTTTTTTTTTCTTTTAATAATTATTTCTTATTATGTTTTTATATTCTTATATCAATAAAAAAAGTATTTTACACTATTTTGTTTAAAAAGTATTTAAAGAAATCAATGCAAGAATACATGACAAGTAAGGATTGTGCCAAAAAGTGCCATTTAAGGCCCTATTATCAGTTTTGGGTGCCCCAACCCTAGGTGAGAGGACTGTAAGAAGACTGTGGGGACAGTGGGGTATGAGGAACAACTCATACACAGTAATTTACAGGTTCTTGTTGAATCAAGCACATAATTATCTGAGCATCATAATTCATTAGAATTGAAAAAAAGTTCAATCAACCAGAAAAATCCAATTGACCAACTTTGACTTATTTGCAAAATTTTGAGAGATTGGCCTACAAATTGCATGAACAGGTATAAAATAGTGGGTATTAATAGCTTAAGACATTATTGGCAACATGTCTGTTTAATTTATATTATCAATATTGTTTAATTAGGCATGGAATATAAATTAAAATTGGGGGTAAAGTTCAATCGACCAGTATTGACCAGTAATGACCACTTCGGGAGTATTGACCGGGGCGGTTTTAATCGGTAAAAATCGCCGGTTTAAACCGGGGGCGGTCGATTGGTGCCAACCCTGCATTGAAGGGATGCAGTGTCCAAGAACGAAAACGATTGCACCACAACCATTAACTATTGACCTGCAGATAAATGACAAGCAATAAAAATTACACAATTGCGGTGATGTAGATTAACTTAAATGGATGCTTATTTATGTTATGCTTTCCGTTGATTTATACAGAAATATCAGTGAAATAAACTGGTATTTGACTTTTTTAAACAGTGAAAAATAACAGTGAAAATATCGATATTTTTCGCATTTTTTCTGGGAAAATCGATATGCCACCGAATCCAACAAATATCCTCTATATATCCATCCTCTTTAAAAGCATCGTCAAACCAGTACTTTCAGTACTTTGATTTAATTAAAGACACTATTACTTTTTGCTAGCCTGGTATCTCATGGTCAATAAAAAAGCATAGCATATTTGAATGAACTTGGGTTCCGACTATGACAAAACACTCGCATGTATAGTCAGTAATAATGTGTGTGTTTTTCAAAGAACTATGTCAGTTATTTGACTTTAACAAAAGCATGTGCTTACTTCAGATGTTTTGCTTTGATTTGCGGTTTTCAATTGTTATGATATGTGAAACAAAAAAGTGGGCGTAAAACTGATCGGCATCATAGAAGGTTGCGTTTTATTAGTTATTACGTAATAAAATAGTCTAAACAGCTTAAGCGCATCTGACAGTTGCAACTCTTGGGACTTTCGCAAGAAGATTGTTGTCGTACTTTTATTTCCATACCGAAGCCGTGCCTCAACAACATTGTATTACAGGCTTGCAATTACAATCAGAGTCACCATAACCAATCGCAATGGTTAATTGTCTGGTAAGAACACCACAGTTTTTCCGATAATATTTTTTAAAATATTGAAGGTAATGTTTTATTGTTCAAGCAAATTTTACATATGAACTTCGCAAGACATTTCTTTTAAGGAATTATAGGGTCGAACACGAATTAATCACTAGGAATATGTTCACATTTGCTAAAGAAATTAGCACCATCTAAACTTAAAATTGGAGGATAAGAATGAGAGCAGGTCAGATATTTGAACAAACAACTGCTCAAGGATAAAACCATCAATAAGCTGTTGACCGGATAACAAACATCATTGGACCAAAGGTTATTCGACGAGTGGGATGGCGGAATGTAAGGACTTAACCAAAACGAACGGTCGTAGGTGACCTAATAAGATGTCAACTTAATTGTATGGGGAGAAAGTAAAACGACATTGACATGCACTGGATATAGACAACTTGGTTAAGTCCACACCCGAGCCTCCGGAAGCTTAGAAGAACCCTATGAGAAAGAAGTTGTACTGGGGATGGACCCTGAAGAAACGACAAGTCTGATGGAGTTGAGACCGATCTCAGTCTCATCTCTATTCAACAAGAATATCTCTGGAACTGATAGATGCTCTACGACAATGCACTTCGTCAGAGTATGAGTTATTTGAAAGCTCGGGGACAAGACAATCGGGATATAAACGGATGAACGATCAATTTATCGGAACAATCTAGCAATAAGGGCATGATCAGTTACTATGTTAGCTTCTTAAAAATTTCTTGCTTAGTAACAAAGTACGAGAAGTACGGAAGGATTGACGAACGGACGGAAGGACGGGCGGACATCAAGTAGGAAGGAAAACATAATCGATAGCGTTTCATCCTCCGATTCAATATTCCATTAAAAATGTAATCCGGACGGATGGACTATGCGGCGAATCTATGCTTTCCAAATTCGAGGAGCATGGCCAGCGAACATATTACCTGCCATGAAAAAGAACTTACTTTAACATTTATTAGAACCCACGGTACATTACCCCAATTAGCGCCTAGGTTTTGTTGAACTTCCAGAATATCATAGAAAGGCACAAGAAGAAATGTGCGTCGGCAAAGTGTGCTGCATTCGAAGCCTCTTGTATATTTTTTATACCCATTTATTTAAGCTCGATTGCATAGCAAGCCTAAAGCTTATATGAAACGCTCTCGAGTCCGTTTCCTTGGTGTCAATGGAGGATCTTAAGAACGCTCCCACAGATCGAACCCGTGACCTCCCGATCGAATTATCTCACCTTATATTACGCGAAATGTCTATAAGTATTGGCATTTTATGTAAAACTTCATACGAATTTAGTAAAAAATTAGTTGTTTAAGATAGGAAGTTGTCTCTATAATTTATTGTTTTAAAGTATTAATAATTAGTAAATGTATCCAAATAATTAATACGTATCAGTGCAAATCTGCAAAAAAATGAAAAATGAAAACAATCCCAATATCTTCAAATAAGTTACCCCTATATTAGATTGTACTTCATATGTAACGTTAACAACAGGCTGTATTGACAATAAACGCGTAAATGTGTCCAGAAAGAAACTGAAATTCATGTTCTGATCTATTTTAAAAATTCGAAATAATTAGTTTTTCGAAGATACGCTTTAAAATCTATGTTTTTCATCCAAGACGGAAAATGTTTATTTTTATATGCAAATAGGATGTTAACAAGCAGTCTGTATGCGTGCTCTGAACAAATGCCTTAATCGAAGGAATTTATCAGGACTTTAAATGATTCAGTGGAGGAACCATTGGCCTTGTAATAATTAACTAAAACTTCCTCCAAAAATATTGATTAGTTGCTGTGTTGTCAAAATATATAAAAATGTATACAATTTTAAAATTATCATCAACCTAAAAAACACACAGGTAGAAAAACAGTTTAATATAGAGTTACACATTTGAAATAACACTTACAATATACGGTATGCGCATCTGCATATGATTGGTCAAACGCGAACATGGGCGTTATGGCATACGCGACCAGCGTAGATCCCGACTAACCAGCTGATTCATTCAGGTTTGTTTTTTATTAGATTACTAAGGGTTATTGTCCATGTATAACCGTAACTGACAGAGTAGTTGCATATCAGACTGCGTGATTGCATAAGCCCAATTTTCGCATGACGCTAGTATATTTGCTTGTGTGTACGTTTAGTTCATAGACACGTATTTTCTGTGTTTTTTATGTTTTTTTTCTAACTACGAAACCGACGATAACGTCATTAGTGTCATCGAAAGAATAAAAAAGAGCGAAATCGACTAATCAAAATAAAAGCTCTCCTTTGAAAGGTTATATGACACTATAAAAGGGGCACACGATTGTATCCCCCCGGGTGTAAGGGGTAGTGCGCTTTGCTGTTATAATGTACAGGCAGGAGCAGAACATCGCTTGATGGATCGGTTATGAATATATGATGGACAAGCCCCCGGGGCTCTTAAGAAACCCTCTCCGCGATACTTTGTCATAACACACCCCAAATATAGACAACTTGACAGCATATCTCCTACTGATCATTGTGTGAAGCGGGTGGGTGGGGGATGAAATTGATATCTAATAAATTTAGAAAAAGAGTCAGGATTAATTTCAGCAAATGGGATCATGACGTCACAGTATCGCATAAATAGACCTGCCTATTATGTAGAGTGTTTAGATATCTCGAATTGATCTTGCTCTTGTTATTATCGAACATTGAGCCAGAGGAGCGAAATATGACTTACTACTGATTAGATTATACATGTATAACGCATACGAGGAAAGTGTATATTTTGCTGCGCGTTGTTAACGTAAAACAATTTATTTTAATCTAAAAACGTGCGAGACCTAACAACATCAAACGATTTTAATAAACGTGAGAACGTCACGCAAGTAGGAATTTCAAAGTTTGGAATATACAGCATTCGTCACTGTATATGTATTTTGCAAGCAAGCCATACTATAGATACACATATTTACACATGTAAATACAAACTATATAAAATCTTTAAAATTAATTCAGTTTCGAATTTTAGAAATCTGCGTGTAAGCAAGTCATTTTAAGAATAGTACGACTAAGTCGCTTACTTGATGTAACTAAGTTCAAAGAATAAATCTGCATGCATCTTGAGACAAATGGGTAACAAATGACTACCATATTCCCTTGTAAAGTAGATGTTAATGATTTACAATAAACATCTCCATCTTGGGCTTTTGGTGTAGAGTGAATTTACTAATTAGTCCGGAGACACTTGAGTCCACTTGGGCGCTGATGATGTCGCAGCGCCACCAAATAAACATCTGTCTGAATAAAGCCCGGACATGAAGAAACATCACTATTAATTTAACACGGCTTTAAAATAATTATATTTAGACATATAACGAGAGTTTTAAAGGTTTATATTATAACCACTGCAGTAACTGATAAAAACGTTAAAAATGGCAAAATGTATAAGTCATTCATTTAAGTATTACGTCTTCTTAGAATTCTTTTCGGTGCAATTCATCTGCAAAGAGAACAGTTTTAATAAAACGAGTCACTGATAATACCAATCAGCGTTTATTAGTGAGTAGCATCGCATCATCTTCGTCGATAATGAAGACAAAACCGAATTAAGCGGTACAATTGTGCATCCATCCATGGTAGGGATTATCGGAAATATTAGAAGGAATCCGCGTGATCACAGAAGTGAGAAAATATCAGAGATCATGGATTATAATCATAATGACGGTGTAGGTGTCAGAGACGTACAAGGGGTTGTTGGCGCAAAATATTTCAAGCGTTGTAATTAGTAGTGAAGATGTAACTAAGGCACTAACATGCTGCAAATCAACTAAGGTTTTTGTTTATGGAAAGGCGGAAGGTATTTATTGATTTCATCTGAGATAGTTATTTTGATAGTCTTATAATTTAAGTTGTTGAACTTATATAACTTAATAATAGGAATACGCATGCTGGAAAGTGCATTTATTGAATATTATTTAAAGTGTTTTGTGTTGGAGTGGACCGTTTCGGATTTTCTACCAACTAAAGGCGTTACCAACTTGTTTTACCAGGGATAAGTACCAGAGAAAGGTAAGTGTAGTAAGCGTGTGTAGTAAGGTTGTATTTTCTTGAGCAACTATAATTTATTTTTATGAATTATAAGCATGATTGAAAACACATGCTAGTTATACATCAGTATAAATACAACATATAAATATTGCCATTTACCACAAGAAGTGACTCGTTAAGTTTAATCTTTTTATTATGTAGTAATAAAATGACAATTGTTTACTTACATATTTTAAACAATAACGGACATATGAAGTTACTGTCAGTATACTTGTTGCTTTGTTGTCGTTTTTCAGTAATTACCATATATTAAAATGCAGCAATTTGTCATAAGTTTACCAGTTGATTAGTCAGTCAACCAATCAATTGCCTTTACCCAAATGTTTGGTTGAAATTCAATGGCTTCGTGGGTATGTGGAAAAACTCGTTTGACGCGAGTAGTTAAAGGTTCGAGCCTGACCAACTGAATGTTCTGGAAGGGGGAATGGAAACATCATTTAATGCTCCTTTTTAGTCAAACTGTCGGAGGATTATATTGTGCTAATGGTATGTGTATGTGTGTGGAAGGTGGGGGCGGTGTGTATGGGGGATAGGTATAAGGCAGGGTGTCGGGGGTGTTGTAGTCTTCATGACACATGGTGGTTGTTGATACTTTTGATTTTTTTATTATTTCATGTTTATACATAGAGTACTGGTAAAAAAAATTCAAAAATTCCTGATTAAAATATACATTGTTATATGCATACCAAGATCGAACAATCGGTTTATTTTGTCTGATGACGTGTCTTTTTTACGGTGCACTACCGGTATATATTTAAGCAATTTGTCCAATGTCATGAACATAATAAATTAGCAAGTTTTGAGTATTTTAAATTAATAATATCCGATTCGTGAATATGGTATCAGCTGCATTAAATTTTTAATTTGTGTGGTTCTTATTATTCAATTGCATTCAAACTGATGCGTGCTGGTTCTGCTAACCGTTTATGTAAAGACATAAGAATTCTCATAGACTACGACTGAACATATAATTAAAAATAGATATGAGTCGCGCTCTGAGAGAAGTTGTTTAATGCATGTGCACAAAGTTTCGTCCCAGATTAGCCTGTGCAGTTCGCTTATCAGGGACGACATTTACCGCTTTTGTTGTATTTTTCGTTTAAATGAAGACTCTTGATGACGAAAACCAAGCTAAGGCGGATATCGTCGTGACTGATTAGCCTGTGCGGATTGCACAGGCTAATCTTGGACGACACTTTACGTGCATGCATTAAATCCCCTTTTCACAATGCGAGGCTCATATGTTTTCTTGCTGCATGCTTATGTTATTTAGTCATTACCTTTTCTTCTAAATAACTTTTAACATCGTTGACAATAGCCAGTACTAGGTAGAAACAAATAACAACCGTGCTAGAACATATCCCGAATATGCTCATTCTTAATTTTTTTAAATGAAAAAAAAAACATATTTACCCTTGATTTTATCAAAAGGAATCCACAAGGTCAAAAAAGTATATTTTAGCATATCTTGTATAGCATGTTTGAACATTATTGCTGCTACATGGTATCACTTTGTTTTATGATCATTTTCATGTATACGTTGTATGTCTTATATTGAATTAAAAAATAAATGTAGAATGCCATACGAAGTTGATGCATTGTTATTTCAAGACGTATGCCATTCCGTCCGTTAACGTTAAATAAAGAGTTGAACTGCGTGCTAAAATAGTATTAACATGAACAATATATTACTTGAGTTAAATGCTAATGTGATGTCATGTTGTAGTCATGTAGTAGATATGTAATGGCTCCATAAATATACCAGTCGTATTTATGGGAAAACGTGCGTGATACAAATACATGTATGTTATAGTAGGACCATACTTCCTTAAATAAATCAACTAATGATTAGTGTTTGAAAAAGTAAAATGACATTCTAAAGAGGTCACTGTCATGGAATAGAAACAATATTTTTGTTTAGGGAAAACCACATTATGTATTATTATAATAAGCTCAAGTATGGTATTTCGCATGTATGAAGTCCTTCCGTTGCTGAGGAAGAATTATGTGGGGACACTGGGTGCATCCCAGCACTCATTCCTAATAAACGTCACGCGGAAATGTCAAGCTTTTGAATTTTTTACTGACAATCATTCAATGATGATGCAGTCTTTTTATGGGGGATGGGGAACCGGAGTAAGCGTAATAAACCCTTCATGTCCAGAACAATTCCTTAAATCCGTCTCGCGTGCGTTTACCGGACAACTGATCTGATCGCAATGCATACATTCTTAACTGCCAAATTGACGAAGGTAAATTTAGTGCAATATAATGCTTGAAAAACACGAGATTTTATTTTCTAGACTTTAACACTGACGATTTTCGCTATGACGGATCTTAAGGTAGCGTACTCGTAATGATTTCCGCGATTTATTTTACGGTCATTGCCGTTCTTTAATGATCGGTTATTTCCAAGAGATGAATTATATTTTTTTTTCAAACTTCGAATTTTGATATATGTTACGTTATTCCTTTATAATACAGTATTTTCACAATAAATATTGAAATTGATCCAAATCTGTAAAATATGATTTCGCAATTTCTTCAAAGATCGCAGAGCCTTTATAACTTTGTACTTATTTATATCTAATTTAAGCTTTAACTAATATTAAGTTGTAATGGCCAAGTGGTTATTGCCTAGAAATCTTTTGGGATCTTCAGGCGCAGGTTCGAATCCTGCCGACGTCGCATACTTTTTGCGGCGCGTTTTATTTCTTTTCTAACGTAATTTGATTTTATATAGCATATGAGCTATGTTTATTGTTAAAAATGTTGCAATTTTTCTGCACATTCTTTAATTTTTAAAATTTAAACAACGTTTTGGCTAAATTGGGTGATTTACTGCTGAAGATACGAATCATGCATGTTGCATTTTAATTTTTATTTCAAAAAGTAAACGGTAAATCTCTCTATTTCTTGGTATTTTTGCTTTATATAGTGTATCTATAAAAACTAAGTTCAAAATATTACTTAAATGATAATATTTTTAATTTTATGACACTTTGTTTGTAACCAACCCTCATATCTACTTGACTGAAACCACTTACATTTCATGGCGCTCTTCCATAGATAACACGTTATAAAAAATAAATGTGTGTAAAAGAACACTTGTTTCATCTTGTTTAAACTTTCAACACCTTTAATGCATCTGTACACCCCCACTGCATGCCCATATTTGGAAATCTGGATGAATTATGGAACTTGCATTTACCCCATTTAAATGTGCATGGAAAGCCTACCTAAAAATGTGCATGTAGTTCAGTGAAACGATGCTGATTAAGAAAATAATACATTAGATTATATTTGGATATGTTCCCATACGGGTGCGCTACCTTAAAGGTGGGTTCCCACTGCCGATCGTATCAACTCGATCATCCCAATTTCCCGACCAAACCCGACCAAGCTCGACTAAAAATGGTATACACGACCTCTTCTCGACCTCTTGTCGATAGCACACGACCCCCACACGACTCATTCACGACGTCCACTCAACCATCTTTCCGATTACCGCTCGATCATCTCGACCTATACGCTCGCCCTATACGATCTCAGCTCGACCAAGTGGACCTCAGCTCGATCACCACCAGATCTTCACACGACCAGATCGTGATGGTCGTACTACAGTCGTACAAAGCGATCTAAAAAAAACTCGAGTAGAGGTCGAGCGGATCGGGTACAGAGCTCCTGTATGGTCGAGTAGCAATCGGAAAGTGATCGTGTACGGTCGAATAGCCGTCGGGTAGCAGTCTAGTAAATCTGCACATCAAATCGAATAGAGCTCGAGTGGATCGTGTCGCGATCTAAAATAACTCGGGTAGAGGTCGAGCGGATCGGGTACAGATCGTGTAAAAGATGTTAATTCGATCGCCACACGATTGCTTCACGATCAACTCGATCTTCTACTCGACTAATACACGACCGCTTCCCGAGCGCTTCTCGATCCATTTCCTACTCGACCGCTACTCGATATTTTTTGACATGTCAAAAAATATCGGGTAGGAAGCCCGACCAATGCCGACCTACCCGACCGCCCCCGACCACTCATGCCGACCGAACCAGACCAGTACCCGTAGCTTGGTCGGGCTTGATCGAGTTGATCTGATCGGCAGTGGGAACGTGTGTACATACTTGGGCAAATCCACTTGCTATGAGGGTGCGAAGAGACTAAAACATACTAAAGTCGCGCAGGGTCATTGTGGAACTTTGAATATTAAGTATGACAATTGGATATATTTTCAAATTATATATATCCAAACATATTTTATTCAACAAGATTTGTTCATAATTGTAAAGTAAACGATTTTAGTAACTGACACTATAAACATCAATTTTTTCATCTTTAATACCAATTTCAAACTGAACTTAGCATACATTTGTTATCAACTTCATTATTGAGTCCAAATCGAACTACATTTAATGTATCCTTCTAGATTTTTTTATCATGTCAGGTTTTATTCTCTTGTGAGAGTAGTACGCTAATGCACATGTGAACACTGTTACTGTTTGAAATGTAGAACCATTCTGCCTGTGACATTGCGTGATCGTATTTAATAAATCTGTAGCGAATTCTTGTATTGAAATCAGGATACAACTTTTTACTAACTGCATGGTGTGCGAAGATTTTCCCTTATATACTTAGATTTAATGTGTTTTTATTTTGCTTGTGGGAGGAGATAATACGACATCGCCGTTTGGAGTAGAGATCAACGTGAACCATTGGAAACTATTTAAGGGGCCTATTTACGTTTTGGTAAATTGACAAAATTAAAAAAAAAGTTGTTTCAGATTAGCAAATTTTCGTTTTAGTAATGGTATTTGTGAGGAAACAGTTATACTGAACATTACCATGCCCTAAAATAGCCATTATATGCATCTTTTGACGATTTAAAGACCTGAAAATTATAAAGCGTTGGAACGCGAAACGATTGAATAATTTTGAGAGTTCTGTTGTTGTCGTTATATTTTGTGAAACTACGGGGATTTCTTATATTATATAAAGAATAAAATACATCACTCATTGTATGAGCACGGATGGCCGAGTGGTCCAAATGGGAGACTTTTTACTCCAGGACTCCAGGGGTCAGTGGTTCGAACCCTGTTGAGGGTTACAGTTTAAACAAAAATAATGTTATCATTGATTTTGTACTGGAGATTTGAATATTCAATGTTCAAATTTATCAATATAAAGCATTTAAAGACAAACTTCAAAAGATGCCAAAATCAGTGTAAAGGCCCCTTTAAGACTTGGACAGACAGGAAGGAACTAATTACCGAACAAAAGCAAATAAGCTTATATCAAAGGTTTAACGAATCAAACACAACAGATTCGCTGAAAATGTTAATAAACTGTCGAGAATAACGCGTGAGTAAAATGCTAACGAAAGTGTTTGATTTTATACCGAATAGTTTATTTTGCTTTGGGCATATATAACGCATCATCATTAACACCCGTTACAATAACAATATGCGTTTGAAGAATAAACAACCCAAGAATAGACATCATTTCGAAAGAAGACCAATTTAAATAGACAGAATATTAACATGTTTTCGCGAATATGTGACAAGGATAAGGTACATACATAGCGACCCAATTATGTCAAAATGCGTTTAATAAATTAAACAATTGTAATATTATGATGTTCTTGTTTAAATTGTTATCAAATATATAATCATTTTATTATTTCGTTTATATTTGGTATTTTCTCTGGTAAAAAACATTTTAAACTGAGCTATTCAGTGGTTATATAAACGTGGACATATTTGGACGAGATCTATATAACTTTAGAATACAGCTATCCCTAACATCAGCATAAAAAAGCATATTATATTCATCATTAAGGTTGCGTAACAAACAGAGGCGTTGATCTCTGATTATAAGCTTTAGCCTTCCCGTTTCAAAAGATAATTTGTGAGACGTTAAACCCAATTTAGCAATAATGTTCCTATGTTTATAATCAACAATATCACAATACGATATCACAATACTACTGGGGTAGTAACTTATGTAAAATTGCGTCGCGTTCTGAGAAAACTGGGCTTAATGCATGTGCGTAAAGTGTCATCCCAGATTAGCCTGTGCGGACAATCAGGGACGACACTTTCCGCTTTAAAGGTATTTTCAGTTTCAAGGAAGTTCCTCCTTACCGAAAATCAAGTTAAGCCGGAAAGTGTCGTTCCTGATTAGCCTGCGCGAACTGCACAGGCTAATCTGGTATGACACTTTTCGCACATGCATTAAGTCCAGTTGTCTCAGAACAAGGCTCAAATTATTGAGCTAGATGATGTGACATTGACATTTCAGTGTGTGACGCAATCGTCTTGTAGTCTTATTTTGAGTAACGGGTTAAGCTGAGCAGTGTTCACAGATTCCGATATATCCTTAAATCGGTATAACCGGTTTTGTTACGAATCTACAGAACTTTCGATGTCCAATTGTTTCAGGATTTTGTTCGGTTCAATTTCTACTCACTGCAATAGTTTAACCTGTGTAGTAATGCAATCCTCCTGTTTAACAGTGTGTAAGTTGAAAAAATAGTTAACGAGTTAAAATCAACAAATATAGATGACACAAAGTTGTCAAAGTCAGATGCAATTCGCCACATTCTAGGTGTCATAATCACACCATAAGATCACATCTATGAAATGCCCGTAATTGTTCAAATAACAAGAACATATTTATTATGATGAAAGTAATGAAGTGCGGGTATATTTGCAAACGGATTAAAGTAACTGATTAAAATTATTTTACATTTTATGACGTAACTATAAACCTCGGATAATGATTTTAATATAAGCTGACTCAAGTGAGATTAGGCTAAAAACCCAAGCTAAATTTGTATATTAACAAAAAGATTACTAGCTAAATAGTTTTCAAAATTGAAACAAATTAATACGTTAAATATGAACATTTCAAAAGAGAAGAGTGTTTATTAATAATTTACATGGCTGTGCTTGATACCCACAACAAAAAGATTACATGTATGAAAATGCTGGGCAACAAACACTAGTGACATATTAATTTCGTGTAACTGGACGTATGACATTTGGGGCTTGAGAAACCAGTTTGCGCATTCGAATATTATTGTCCAGAATTACCCTATTCAATGAAGAGACCACGAAACAGTGCCTACTTCTAAAGAAAGATCACGATATATTGCCTAACTCTAACGAGAGACCACGAAACATTGCCTACCTCTAAAGAGACCACGAAACAGTTTCTACCTCTAAAGAGATCAAAAAACATTTTCTACCTCTAAAGAAACCACCACGAAATATTGCCTACCTCTAAAGGGTGACAACGAAACATTGGCTACCTCTAAAGAGTCGATGAAACATTGAGTACTTCTAACGAAAGACCAAGAAACATTGCCAGCCTCTAGAGAAACCACGTAACATTGCCTACCTCAAAAGAGAGACCACGAAACATCGCCTAACTCTAAAAAAGACCACGAAACATTGCCTTATTCTAAAGAGAGACCACGAAAAATTGCCTACCTCTAAAGAGAGACCACGAAACATTGCCTAACCATTAAGAGAGACCACAAAACATAGCCTTCCTTTAATGAGAGATCATGAAACAGTGCCTACCTCTAAAGAGAGACCACCAAACATTGTCTACCTCTAAAGAAAGACCACGAAACATTGCATACCTCTAGAGAGACCACGTAACATGGCCTACCTCTAGAGAGACCAGGTAACATTGCCTACATCTAGAGAGACCACGGAGCATTGCCTACCTCTAGAGAGACTAAGAAACATTGCCTACCTCTAGAGAGACCACGAAACATTGCCAACCGCTCGAGAGACCTCAAAAGATTGCCAACCTCTAGAGAGACCACGTAACATTGCCTACCTCTAGACAGACCACGAAACATTGCCAACCTCTAGAGAGACCACGAAACATTGCCTACCTCTAGAGAGACCACGAAACATTGCCTACCTCTAGAGAGACAACGAAACATTGCCTACCTCTAGAGAGGAGAGACCACGTAAAATTGCCTTCCTCTAGAGAGACCACGAAATATTGCCTACCTCTAGAGAGACCACGAAACATTGACTACCTCTAGAGAGACCACAAAACATTGACTACCTCTAGAGAGACCACGAAACATTGACTACCTCTAGAGAGACCACGAAACATTGCCTACCTCTAGAGAGACCACGAAATATTGCCTACCTCTAGAGAGACCACGTAACATTGCCTACCTCTAGAGAGACCACGAAATATTGCCTACCTCTAGAGAGACCACGTAACATTCACTGCCTCTAGAGACACCACGAAACATTGACTACCTCTAGAGAGACCACGAAACATTGCCTACCTCAAGAGAGATCACGAAACATTGCCTACCTCTAAACAGAGACCACGTAAAAATGCCTACCTATAAAGAGAGACTATAAAACATTGCCTACCTCTAAAGATTGACCACAAAACATTGTCTCACTCTAAAGAAAGACCACAAAACATTGCCTACCTATAAAGAGAGACCACGAAGCATCGCCTACCTCTAAAGCGATACCACGAAACATTGCCTAACTCTAAAGAGACACCTCAAAACACTGCTTACCTCTAAATATACCACAGAAAATTGCTTACCTCTTACGAGTGACCACAAAACATTGCATACCTCTAAAGAGTGACCACGAAATATTCGCTTTTTTCTAATGATAGACCACGAAACATTGCCTAACTCTAAAAAAAAGACGACGAAACATTGTCTACCTCTAAAGAGCGACCACGAAACATGGCCTACCTTTAAAGAGCGACCACGAAACATCGCCCATTTCTAAAGAGAGACCTCGAAACATTGCTTACCTCTAAAGATAGACTACGAAACATCACCTAACTCATAAGAGAGACCACAAAACATTGTCTACCTCTAAAGAAAGACCACGAAACAGTGCCTACCTCTAAAGAAAGACCACGAAACATTGCCTAACTCTAAAAAGGGACCACAAAACAGTGCCTACCTCTAAAGAGAGACTACGAAACATTGCATACATCTAAAGAGTGACCACGAATCTTTGACTACCTCTAAAGAGTGATCGCGAATCATTGCCTACCTCTAAAGAGTGACCGCGAATCATTGCCTACCTCTAAAGAGTGACCGCGAATCATTGCCTACCTCTAAAGAGTGATCACGAATCATTGCCTACCTCTACAGAGTGATCACGAATCATTGCCTACCTCTAAAGAGTGACCACGAATCATTGCCTAACTCTAAAGAGTGACCGCGAATCATTGCCTACCTCTAAAGAGTGATCACGAATCAGTGCCTACTTCTAAAGAGTGATCACGAATCATTGCCTACCTCTAAAGAGTGACCGCGAATCATTGCCTACCTCTAAAGAGTGACCACGAATCATTGCCTACCTCTAAAGAGTGGCCGCGAATCATTGCCTACCTCTAAAGAGTGACCACGAATCATTGCCTACCTCTAAAGAGTGACCGCGAATCATTGCCTACCTCTAAAGAGTGATCACGAATCAGTGCCTACCGCTAAAGAGTGATCACGAATCAGTGCCTACCTCTAAAGAGTGATCACGAATCAGTGCCTACTTCTAAACAGGACATGATCTGGAGTAATCCAGGCCATGCCATATGTGATGTTTGTGTTTGACGTAGCCGACTTTAATTAAACGTTTTCTCTTCTGTATAAACGTTTTGCTTTCAGCATACTTATCAGACTAGATAATCTTTACATTTAAAAAACAAAAATTAACGCTCGGTTAAATACATGCCAACATATTTTTGTTTTGAATATGGTGCGCATATAAGCTTTATTTATAACAGTAAAGAGTCGGTACTACAAAAGCAAATCAAAACCATTTTTTTCTAATTTCACTTAGTTTACCTTCACGACGTATTTCATTTCACCGGGCATAATTTAAATCGTGTTCTAAGAAAACTGGGCATAATGCATATGCGTAAAGTGTCGTCCCAGATTAGCCTGTGCAGTCCGCTTAGGCTAATCAGGGACACTTTCCGCTTTTATGACATTTTTCGTGAAAATGAAGTCTCTTCTTAGCAAACATCAAGTTTAGGCGGAAAGTGTCGTCCCTGATTAGCCTGTGCGGACTGCACAGGCTAATCTGGGACGAAACTTAACGCACATGTATTATGCCCAGTGTTCTCACAACACGAATCATTTAAATAATATAAGACTTGCTTTGAAAAACGGTCTTAATGCATGTGCTTTAAGTATGCGGACTGCACAGGCTAATTAGTTGCGACACTTTCCGTCATGACTTGATTTTCGTTTAGAGAAGACTTTCTTGAAAAGAAGCATTCCATACAAATCGTAAATTGTCGTTCCTTATTAGTCTGTTCGAACTGCAAAATCCCCGGGACGACACTTATGCACTTACATTAAGCCCCGTTTTTCTCATGCGTCTGGATACTGGTTTTTATGAAACGATCTTCTATAAAGATCGCTCCTTTTTTCTCCATGAAATTGTTCCCACATTCGATTGCGGGAACAAAAGGAGTGATGTTTATATAATTTAAATATTCCCTGAGTGTATTTGGTTACTCAATAAACATGATTTAACTTGTTTAGTGACAGCTGCAATAGAAATAAGCAATATCTCGCTTTAAATGTTGTCTGACGGTGTTTTTTGTTAAACAGTATTTTAGAAAAACCTGCTTTCTAAAGACTTTCCCGACACACGAGGCTGATGTAGTCGACGAACACAGACGTATTACTTGTTTGTACTCCTACGTTACAAAAACGTTTAATGGCTTGGCAGTTTCCAAATGATAATGCGATCAAATGTTATATCATATATACCCTGGAATAAGATGCTTCTTTGTTGTCGTTACTTTGAAAATAAAAATTAAAAATTCGTATACAATTCTCATAAACCGACCTTTTTTTAATTTAAAAGGTTCATGTTCTGATACACAAACTTGAAAATATCTTGCCGAGAAAGGATATGGAGATAAAGTACTGGTACATTTAACCATAAAATGTTAATATAAAAATCTCGAAGATGGCCTCTGAACAAAGATAAATGCCAACATAATTTATTTTATTTTGTATTTATTTCGTTACTAACAAAACTGACGCCCCCTTACAATTTTCGCTGATTGATTTTGTTCTAAGGAATTTTAATCCATTTATGCCTAGCGTCTAGAAAAAAGGCCTTTGCAAACAGCGTAGATGATGCGGCGTCTCATCAGGGTCTGCGCTGTTTCCTTAAAGGAATTTCTGTAAAAATATTCTAAATATAGAAATAATTATACTAGACATCCCTAATTTTGGATATAAATTGATCCAATTTAGAAGGATGGGAGAGTCCACTAGGCATAAATAGGTTAATTAATTAAATATCAATTCAAATATCGATAGTTTAGCCGCGATATAGGGAAAAGTGGCATGTGCGTAAACGTTCGCCCCAGTTCATCGTGGGAAGTCTGCACAGGCCGCGGCGACACTTTCCTCTTTCACGAAATTTTTCGTTTAAAGGAACCCTCATCCAAACGAAAATCCGGTCTATTTGAAAAGTGTCGTCCTTGATTCGCCTGTGCGGACTGTATAGTTTAATCTGGGACGACAAATTACGCTAATGCATTAAGCCCGGTTTTCCCAGTGTACGGTTCAAACAAAAACAGCCTGTATGATGTCCAAGAGCTCATATGAGCGACACCTTCCGCTTTTATAGAATTTTTCGTTAAAAGAAAGTCTATTTTTATCGAAAATCGAGTTAAAGCGAGATTGTCGTCCCTGATTAGCCTTGCGGACCGGACAGGCTAATTTGGGGCGACGCTTTACGAATGCATTGCACCCGTTTTTCCAGAACGAGGATTATATGGAATGTGTTCTAGCTTATACGTGAACTCATGTAATTCATCGTTCCTCACAAGGTTGTGGTTGTTCTTTTGCTATTTCGTTTCTTAATTTGTTTGTTAATAATAAGAAATTATTCTTTTTTTACTGTATGGCTTTTTAATTTGACTGACGATGTAATACGGTTAACGTATTTGTACACGTGTATGTTTTGTGTTTAACTTGGGATAAAGGAAAGGCTTGGGATCCCTTCAACCGGTGTAAACATCAAATGCTTTGCGTTGATCGTTTCAAGGCAGTGGCCAGAGTGTTAACCCATGTATGCCTAGTGGACTCTTCCATCCTTCTAAATTGGATCAATTTATTTTCAAAATTAGGGATGTTTAGTATATTTATTTATATATTTAGAATATTTCTTACAAAACTTTCTTTAAGCAAACAGCGCAGACCCTGATAAGACGCCGCATAATGCGGCGTCTCATCTTGGTCTACTCTGTTTGCCAATGCCTTTTTTTCTAGGTATTAGGCATAAATGGGTTAACGCCGATTTATTGTATGGGCATGTATTGTATATACTTTCAGTACCTTCAATAAATGACAAACGGACATTTTTTTTATCTCCCAATAATTTTTCTAAAGTTTCACAATTTCTGTACATTGGAATATGTCACGACATCTCACAATCTTGTATTAATATTCCCCAACGGGCTTCGTATCTTCAGGTGTGGTTCAAACTAGCATGCGACAAGCCGTATCAAAGTCACAAGTATCTGCTACAAAGACACATGTGTCACCAACAATTTACGTGATTCCTTTCCGCCTTTGAAAATACATATGGGATGTGCTCTGTGAAAAGGGGGTTTAATGCATGTGCGGAAAGCGTCGTCTCAGACTAGCCGGTGTTGTCCGCACAGGCTAATCTGGGGCGAGACTTTCCGCCTAAAATTGATTTTTGCTTAGAAGAGACTTTTTTGAAACGCAAAATATCATGAAAACGGAAAGTGTCGTCCCTGATTAGCCTGTGTGGACAACACAGGCTAATCTAGGACGACACTTTACGCACCTGCATTAAACCCGCTTTTCACAGAGCACGACACATATGTAATGTTAAGATTTCCAACGGGGGCGGCAATAAATTATCATCATATATTTTATACTGAGCGTGCAGAAACATAATTATTTAACATTATAATTATAGTTATTAGCTTTTCTCGAAAGGTTTGTTGATTTATCTGTTCGTGAAAGTGAGTTAGTTTTCAAGAAAACAAACGCAGACGAATAACAAGTATAGTTTTACGTTACTGAGGTATAAACATGTACCGTTCACACAAAGTACATAAGGTCCGTTTCAAGCAATACTGTGTTTCACCTCGGGATTTATTTAAGTAATGATTCTTAATAATTTTGTCAAAAAGCCGCTTATGGATTGGTTATTGTTTCGAAACGTTCTTATATGCCTTTACGTGTATCGTTGTAAGTGTCTATCCAGCCAGATAGAACTTCTATCAATACATATGTTCGCGATACAGTACGAGAATCTTGGAACACCTTAACGCGTTTCGCCCACAATAAGAGAGCAATGTGGCTGTTTAATGGGCGTCTGTTTTTGTCAAACATTTTAGTTCGCTATGATAACGTTTTCAGCTTCGAATAAGAGACAAAGTATAGTTTTATTTCAAGTGATGTCGTCCTTTCCTGTCTGGGAATTTATGGCCACTTTGAGAGCGCTCCTGGTTGCGTGTTGTTGCGATCGGTGATGACGATTTAGCCTTGTTCTGGGAAAATTGGGCTAAATGCATGTGCGTAAATTGCCTTCCCAGATTAGTCTGTGCAGTGTGCACAGGCTTTTCTGGGACGACACCTCCCGCTTTGATGGAATTATTTGTTTAAAGGACGTCTATTTTAAATTGAAAGCCAGTACTGGTGGAAAGTGTCGCCGCTGATTAGCATACTACACAGGCTAATCTTGGACGATACCTTGCGCGCATGTATTAAGCCCAGTTTTCCCAGAATGTGGCACGTATTAAAGATCTTTGTATAAAGGATTCGGGTCGCGCTCTGGGAGAAAGTCGCCTAAATGCATGTGTGGTTTAGTGTCGTCCCTTATTAGCCTGTGCGGTCCGATTTTTGTTTGTTTTGCAGTGTTTTTGACTATCAATACCAATTGAAAAACGTTGTATGATAGGTTTTGTGATTATTATATTTGAGTCACATTATTACTTAAATTAAAATCCGAATCTGCATAGTATATACGTATACATTAATGATTTTTCCTTTAAGCAATAATAAACCGGAACTTAAAGAAGACCTGTGCAATACGGTACGTTTTCGTTATATAGGAAGTTAACTATACTGCAATTGACATCTTTGTCGCTAAATAGACGTTATCATGCGAACAATTATCAGTTGTAAATTTAAAGCCGCGTCGAGAGAATATTTTTAATGTTTCTTAATTTAAGGTCGATAGCAATACCATTTTCTCCCACGTAATTTACGTTTAACAGAAACTGGTTGATAATAAATTGTGTAGCGCATTGCCAATGCAAATTGTGTGGCGAATGGGAAGGGGTGACTCAATGTATTTTTTTATTATTATATCGAAACAAAAGCGTCCACACAATAAATACCGATTGACATGCGATATCGGGATCAAACGTTACAAATAGGAGTAGAGAAGTATAAACTGTGGGCCTCTCTCTGGTTAAACTAGGACTAGCCAGTGCACTCGACACAGGCTTATCAGCGACCACAAGTTCCGCATCTACCTGACGAAAGAAGTGCTTCCGATTATTTGAAATAAACAGTTTGCATATACATCCTCTATATCTCATCTAGCATTTATATCTTGAAGCATGCATTGCGGTAATCAGAAATGCACTAAACGTACTTTTCCTAACAACTGCATTTCAATTAAATTGATTGTGTAAGTCAAGGTGTAAACTAAGGGCGTTCTTTGTAACGTGGACCCATGTGAACGAAAGTTTTAAACCCATTTATGCCTAGCGTCCTAAAAAAAGGACATTGCAAACAGCGTAGACCCAGATGAGACGCCGCATAATGCGGCGTCTCATCTGGGTCTGCGCTGTTTGCTTAAAAGGAATTTCTGTAAGAAATATTCTAAAAATAGAAATAAATATACCAGACACCCCTAATTTTGGAAATAACTTGATCCAATTTAGAAGGATGGGAGAGTCCACTGGGCATAAATGGGTTAAACATGAAATGCAACAACAGAAAGTTGTTATACATGCCTTTCTGAGAAATGCGCAATCAAACATGTAACATAACGTCTTTTTGTATCCGTAAGTAAGGTTTATTCCAGAATAATGCAAGTGTATTCGTGAAACCAAAATGTCACTTGGTATACATGTATGTTGGGCCTAGGTATTAAAGTTATACATTATTTTCAAATCTAGCATTTGGTGCGACTATATACGTTTTTATAACCTTCATTTTATGTTATGGTCCATTCTTTAACCAATACATTAATATGATTGAGATTTGTTTAATTAAAAATGTTGACTGCATGAATTCTGTAATGGAACCATTAATCAAATAATGCTCACTGAAATGAAACGACACAGTTTACGCCGATACCCACATGTTTTCACGTATTTGCTGTAGAACCAAAAATTGTGTCGACGTGTTGCGGAGAGTTGTTAAGGGGTGTTGCGGTACTTTATTGAGCCGGGGATATATTTATAGCAACACCGATTAACACTCTCATCGCTCAGGTCGGACCTCAAAGACCTCGTGAAGAGGCCGGTAGGACCTGTAAATAAACTCTGATTTAAAAAAAACAAAAACACTCATCAAAACCCAATATGATTATCAGTGTAAGCACAGATGGCCGAGTGGGCTAGGCGCTCGCTTTAATGTACAATGCTCAGTGGTTCGATCGCAGGTGCGCTGAACTTTTTTGTTGATTTCGTTTTTAGTCTATTTGCAACGGAAATAGGCTTTTACAATACCGCATTTCAAAATACAAAGTATTTTGTAATTCTCACAATTTTTCATTAAGAAACTTTTTTCTAAAAGTTTCTTCCACGAACATTGCTTGCACCATTTTCGTGAATTTTTCTAAGACCGTTTTACGTGAAAAAACGTTCTTAGAAACTAAATCAAATTTCGTTCGTAAAACAATAATGTAATTGGCAGAAGCGAGTTATTTTTTTTAAATTACCATATGCAAGGCAAACTTAAAAGAATTACTTTCCCTGAAAACAAAGGGAGACAATTATATTACTGCATCATGCGAGGTAGGGGACTTTTATTGCTTGGCAATAGTCTCGTTCTTCGTAAAAAAAGTCGTTTTGATAGCCTTTTACATTTTCATTCAGACAAGTAATCCTTTAGCATTTACTTCAGCAGAAACTTCCCTGTATCTTGGAAATAGACTTTCAACGCCATCTTCGCTCTCGTTGTTTGATACTGAGCGCTTTAGTTCCGTTGCCTACATTTATCAGTGGTGTAATAAGTGGTGTGCAGTTTGAATAAATGGTATTTGATGTATCTTAGAATGTATAATATCTACATGTTGGCAATTTCATAGGTTATTATTTATTTTGACGCAGATTTTTTCAGTTTTAATGAAAAAGTACATGTTATATATTGGTGAATAAAACCAAAACAAGGTCGGTGACCATTCCCCTTTTTTTCATTTTTAATATAGTATTTGTATGTATTGCTTGAATATAAATTTTAAACAAAATCTATTAGATAAAACAAATCAGCAAAATTGAAGCAACACCACTAAAAATACTGAACTTAAAAATGGGGATTTCCCAATAGTGCATGTATTTTACATGAATGATTTTTGACAGTACAACAGAAAATTATTTGCGATTGTATGAATATTGTATGAATATGAATTTCGTTGATTTCCATTACAACCTCATCCGAACTTGATTAAAATACACTTTCAATTCATAATTAAAATACGTACACGTTTTTGTTCTGACCGCAATTAAGTGAAATATCGTATTTCCTTACCACATAACTATACGATCCTTACTTTTAAAGAGAAATCCCATTTAGTATGTGATTTAGCATACTTTACACTTTAGTTTACAATGTCACGTGTTATACAAAATATCATGTTATTTTACATTTTTGTTAGAAGTCAATATAAAGACATAATGTCGTAAAGATATAAAAATCATGTTAACACAACTGGAGGGATCTGTGCTATTTCTATTGTGCCATACATATTAACAATACATTAAAAAAACACTAAAAAACCTTATTGTGTAGTAATGGTAGTGCCTCTTATAAAGGATAACTATTGCCTTGAATAAAATACGTATTACAGACATTGTCTTTATGATTCCCTGCACACTCAAATTATCCAATTTCAGTAGGATGTAACATGCCACATGATTGCAGTCCTGGAAAAGTGTGAATGTCGCATAACATCTCAACGTGTTTATTGGCTTGTGATTTCGTCACACATTCGTATATACTAATGTGTGCTACATAACCAACATTCCATTATATGAGTCGCGTTCTGAGAAAACTGTGCGGACTGTACATACTAATCACGGACGACACAAACCGCTTTTATGACATTTTTCGTTTAAATGAAGTCTCTTTTAGCAAAAATTCCAATTTAGGCGGAAAGTGTCGTCCTTGATTAGCCTGTGCGGACTGCACAGGCTAATCTGGAATGACACTTTACGCACATGCATTATGCCCTGTTTTCTCAAAACGTGATTCCATTAAGTTTTAGCAGCGCTCTGGGACAATCGGGCCTAATACATTTGAATAAAGTGTCTTCCCATATAAGCCAGTGTAGTCAACACAGTCTTATCACATACGACACTTTCTGTCTTAATTTGATTTTCTTTAATGAGATACTTCCTTTCAACAAAAACAATGATGAACAAGATATGGATTGAGAAAAACAATAAGCGGTGCACAGGGATAGAGGGCTTAATGCATGTGTGTGAAGTGTGGTTCAAGATAAGGCTGTGCGGGCTAATAAGGGACGACACTTTTTTCGCCTAGACAGGGTTTTGATTTTTAGGAGACCATCTCCTAACGAAAAATGTCATAAAAGCGGAAAATGTCGTCGCTGATAAGCCTGTGTGGACTGCACAGGCTAATATGGGACGAATATAAATTGTCAATACAAGTAAAACAAAATCAGGAAATTGATGTAATTTTTACTGTTTTATAGCATGGAATAGATTTTTGTTTAGTTTTGCCATATATTGGGTGGCACATAATTCATTGTTTTTTTTAAGATCGCCTCAACCTTTTTTCTGATTGGTGTTAAATGTTTAGTTTGATTTAATAAAGGTTTGATTAATTTGTTTAATGTTGCATGAAATGGTAATTTAAAAAAAAAGAAGTTTTAACTGCAATCTGTTTTATAAAATGTGCAATTTGATATCGTATGTGATTTTTTTGTAGATGAAACATTACGATGAAATAACAGTGTGTTTACGAAAAAAGTATAAACAACCTTATAATTTGTTTATGGTAAAAACCACGTACTCAACGGTTCCATACTACTAGAATAATATTGAATTTCCTTAAAAAGTATAAAACAGCAATTTGTGTTATGCTTGAAGATTATTTATTATCAACGTGAACAACACGGGTCTCTTCCATGTCCTTTATGGTTTCTTTCACATAGATTTCGATTATTCTTCATTCAGGTTTGATAACCTGCTTTTTTCTATCAAACATTGTATTAAAAATGTAAAAATAACTTTCTTCCAGGAATACATTTATCGATATAAGACATGCAAAGCCTTTACAGTATGTGAGAATGTTAAACCAAACAAATTGATACTCAGTCCATCAAATTGTGCAAACAATGGCAACAAGCGATGTAAGTGGACTCAAAGCAGACGAATCCCAAAACATATATTTTAGAATATATGGGTCGTGCTCTATGAAAAGGGGGTTTAATCGATGTGAATAAAGTGTTGTCCCAGATTAGTCCGCACAGGCTAATTGGGAACGATACTCTCCGCTTTAATTATATTTTTCGTTTCAAAAAAGTCTCTTCTTAGCAAAAATTAAGATAATGCGGAAGGTGTCGTCCCTGATTGGCCTGTGCGGATTGCACAGGCTAATCTGGACGACACTTTACGCACATGCATTAAAACCCATTTGCACCGAGCGCGGCTCATTGTATTCATTT
Source organism: Dreissena polymorpha (assembly GCF_020536995.1). Lineage (NCBI taxonomy): Eukaryota > Metazoa > Mollusca > Bivalvia > Myida > Dreissenidae > Dreissena > Dreissena polymorpha. The sequence continues at coordinate 6,898,060 of NC_068365.1, read as the reverse complement.
TCGCAGTCTGGCTAGCAGCCACGCTGTTCGCTTACGAGACTACGAAACATTACGCGACTTTAGAACGGAAAGGGTACCTAATGACCGGACTTGAGGATGTCTGGAGCTGCGCTGGCCGCATATTGCATAGGACCTTTTTTCGCAAACTGCGACTCGTGCTATATTTTGGTAGCGTCGTGATAAAGATAAAATCTACTTGAATATTAACAAGCTTTCCGCTCAATTAATTGATAAAACATTTATGTATTTAATTCTGATAAAACCTTATCCTGGGTATTATTATTACCTTATTTTGCGATGCCAACAACAAGATCATTTTTAACATTTCAAAGAAATGCGTATTATTTCATTATTAAGAATATGCGACAAGAAACAGATGTGTTACTCCTGGTTTTGATAACAAGATTGGAACCCGGTTCTGAACATTTTAAAATTTCTTTTAAATAATGTTGTTTCGATGTATCTCATTCAAGATATTTTGTGTGTTTCTTTCTGATCATATAAAAGCCAATAAAACACGTATACAGAACATTTAAAGGGACCATTTTCATTTAATATCATTCCGATAAAATTTTAAAGTAACGTCGATTGCAAAGACAACGTTAATAGGGGTAACTGTATTTCCTGGTTCAAAAGTTAAGATGACCATAAAGAACTGTATCAAAGGCTCTGTATGTGGGTTGATCCTTGTATCAGGCAAATGCTGAAGGTTAGTGGCTGATTAATAACAAAAGCCACTGACAACACATTAACATTCAATTAACGTATTTCCGGTGTAGACATTTTTTTTATCCCTTTTTAATTTAGCCGCAAGCACCAATACAACAGAAACTAAAATTTTTCCAATGAACGTAAAGAAGTTTTAGAAGCGCTGTATATGTACATGACTTTTAAATAAGACTCAGGTCATCATAAGGTTACGACAATGTGTCGATTTATATAACTCGAAAATCCAGAAAAAATGGCAAGGGCAGATGATGTTTTTAATAAGAGACGAATTGCCTTTATAATACAGGACACGAAAAAGCAGCAGACCTAACTGCACTATTCATCGGTTGTCCGGTAACCAGAACACATAGATGCACTATTTCAATAGCTGTAATGTTAGCAGCAGACATAACTGCACTATTTCAACGGCTGTCCGTTAAGCTGCAGACATAACTACTCTATTTCAACGGCTGTCCGGTTAGCAGCAGACCTAACTGCATTTTTCAACGGCTGTCCGGTAAGCAACAGACCTAACTGCACAATTTCAACGGCTGTCCGCTTAGCAGCAGACCTAAATGCACTATTTCAACGGCTGTCCGGAAAGCAGAAGACATAACTTCACTATTTTAACGGCTGTCCGGTTAGCAGCAGATCTAACTGCACTATTTCAACGGCTGTCCGGTAAGCAGCAGATCTAACTGCACTATTTTAACGGCTGTCCGGCAAGCAGCAGACATAACTGCACTATTTCAACGGCTGTCCGGTTAGCAGCAGACCTAACTGCACTATTTCAACGGCTGTCCGGTTAGCAGAAGGCCTATCTGCACTATTTCAACGGCTGTCATGTTAGCAGCAGACATAACTGCACTATTTCAACGACTGTCCGGTAAGCAGCAGACGTATCTGCACTATTTCAACGGCTGTCCGGTAAGCAGCAAACATTACTGCACTATTTCAACGACTGTCAGGTTAGATGCAGACCTGACTGCACTATTTCAACGGCTTTCATGTAAGCTGCAGGCCTAACTGCACTGTTTCAACGGCTGTCCGGTAAGCAGAAGACCTAACTGCACTTTTTCAACGGCTGTCCGGTTAGCAGCAGACCTAACTGCACTATTTAAACGGCTGTCATGTTAGCAGCAGGCATAACTGCACTATTTCAACGGCTGTCATGTTAGCAGCAGACATTACTGCACTATTTCAACGGCTGTCATGTTAGCAGCAGACATAACTGCAATATTTCAACGGCTGTCCGGTAAGCAGCAGACATAACTGCACTATTTCAACGGCTGTCCGGTTAGCAGCAGACCTAACTGCACTATTCCAACGGCTGTCCGGGCAGCAGCAGGCCTAACTGCACTATTTCAACGGCTGTCATTTTAGCAGCAGACACAACTGCACTTTTTCATCGGCTGTCCGGTTATCAGCAGACCTAATTGCAATATTTCAACGGCTGTCCGGTAAGCAACAGACCTAATTACACTATTTCAACGGCTGTCTGGTTAGCAGCAGGCCTAACTGCACTATTTCAACGGCTGTCATGTTAGCAGCAGACCTAACTGCACTATTTCAACGGCTGTCCGGTGAGCAGCAGACCTAACTACACTCTTTCAACGGCTGTCCGGTTAGCAGCAGGCCTAACTGCACTATTTCAACGGCTGTCATGTTAGCAGCAGACATAACTGCACTATTTCAACGGCTGTCCGGTAAGCAGCAGACCTTACTACACTATTTCAACAGCTGTCCGGTTAGCAGCAGACATTACTGCACTAATTCAACGGCTGTCCGGTTAGCAGCAGACCTAACTGCACTATTACAACGGCTGTCATGTTAGCAGCAGACATAACTGCACTATTTCAACGGCTGTCCGGTTAGCAGCAGACCTAACTGCACTATTTCAACGGCTGTCATGTCAGCAGCAGACATTACTGCACTATTTCAACGGCTGTCATGTTAGCAGCAGACCTAACTGCACTATTTCAACGGCTGTTCGGTTAGCAGTAGGCCTAATTGCACTATTTCTACGGCTGTCATGTTAGCAGCAGATATAGCTGCACTATTTCTACGGCTGTCATGTAAGCAGCAGATATAGCTGCACTATTTCAACGGCTGTCCGGTTAGCAGCAGACATAACTGCACTATTTTAACGGCTGTCCGGTTAGCGCCTTTTGCATGTCTTGTAGTGTCTGGCTGGCAAAGATAGACATTTGTGGTTCATATTTGAATGACAAATCTCGTCTCCCGTCCCTCCCCATCTCGACCACTCCTCTTATATAATTGGTGGTGAAGCTTACATTTTACATAACTGAGTCGAAACTTAATCTGCTGCAGGAAGCTTGCATTACTAAACTGCTTATAATAACACGGAGAGCTAAATTATGGCAGACGAAATATGAATGATCTACGTGCTGGAAATACGAAAGCAGTTTAATACATTTTATAATACACGCACATGTTTTTTTAGCTTCCTACAAAAACCAATAGTTCTTAAATCAAGATAATTGGAGAACAAGCATATTAATATATTTAATTCTTTATTCAAGCGATGACAACGTGTATATAATACTGTTTCCTTATTCAGTATCATAAAGGAGTATTGCCTAATATTTTTTAGACTTAAATGAAGTTTGAGGCGTATATGGTCATATAAGGCATACTTAAGTTTGTAATTCAACTCTTTCTAAAGTACATATGTGTTTATATTCGTGTATTTGCTATTTCCAGACACTTATGTTACGCGAAATGGTTAATTATATAAGACATTTCTATACCTGTCATTGTATTATTGTCTCCAAAATATATAACGTATCATTGTACATAGATCGAAAGAACTTTTGCTGTTTTACTTTAATGTAGAAACCGATGAAATAGACAAAATGTCAAATTATCGCACGATTACTGCAGTAAACGTGTTCATGAAAGTTTCTTAACAAGTCTGTTTTAAGACATCCGAATGTTTATGATCACTTGTGTATGAAGTGATTTGTCATTCGCTATCGTCAGTTAAAGGTATCTCTAAATTACATATTCGACTAAGCCATTAGTACGAACGAAAGCCATATAAATCAGGTTAAAATAAGAAAGTAAGAATTGTAAAAGACACGGGCTCCTTAAATAATTATATATTACTGGTTCCGCTCCGTTGTGTTATTATCAGTCGGTCTTTTGGAATATCGGTCTTACGGTTAAACGACCTTTCGGTCAATCGGTCTTTCGGTTGGTTGGTGGGTCTTTCGGTCGGTCAGTAAGTAATTCAGTATTTAGAGTTACGCACATCCGCATATCCCCAACTAACTCAATCCCCGAGAAGATGAATGACTGGACCCAGCCTTAAGATATACACACACAGTTAGTGCTCAATGCGTAATTGTAATTTTTCACATATCTTGAACATCATGTAACTGCATACAGCCAACACAAATATCCATTCACGAGTCCGATTCGCCCGGCTGAGTGACTAATCAACGTGTTTTGTTTTAACAATCAACGCGCAGTTACAAAGAACTAGCAAATAAACTCGTCCGTTTCTGGCATAATATTTATTGGCAGACACCGTACATTAACGAAACACCCATACCCTCATCCACTATCACTCCGCACTTACCCTATATGATAATGGCGCTAATACGAGTCGTGTTCTGATAAAACAGGACATACTATATGTGCGTAAAGTGTCGTCCCAGATAAGCATGTGCAGTCCGCACAGGCTAATCAGGGACGACACTTTCCGCTTTTATGACATTTTTCGTTTAAATGAAGTCTCTTCTTGGCAAAAATCCAATTTAGGCGGAAAGTGTCGTCCCTGATAAGCCGGTGCGGACTGCAAAATTGGGACGACAATTTACGCACATGCATTGTGCTCAGTTTTCTCAGAACACGACGCATACTATCTATTTTGACGACACACCTTCTATGACGACGTAGCGTGAGCACCTACTCTTACGGCGTTGATTTACTATCATCCACTGTGACGTCGTATTAAAACTTTCAACCAGTTTGAAGAATTAGAGATACTATTATGTTTTTCAATATCATGCCGACACTATCATCATCGATGAAGACGCTGTGCATCTATCAATCGCTATGCAAGCGTAACGATATAGCTACCCTTTTTAACGGCTAACTGATATATTCACCCACTATAATGACCGCGCAACAATACGATAAGCTTCTAATGTAGCCTAAGAACACATCAACATATACATGTATTGGCAGATTCGCGATGCTTTCACGCTTACTTTCACGCTATATGACGACGTAGCGATTGACAGATCGATCGGATTAAAAAAGCGCTTGCACAAAAGTTTAAACAATAACTCAGAAGGGTCAGTGCATTGTTTACTTACGCCTTTGTTTCGGTATTCCACATGATTGCTACATTTTTTAACTGAAACATTGCATTTGTCATCTTCTTCGTCTTTGGAAACAGGACTTGCTGTAGTTGAAAAATATGCGATATACTTTTTAGACTGCACACTTTATCATATAAGCTGATATATTTGGTTTCATTTCGGCCGAGTATATTTCAAAATACCATCGCATTGTTATTGACAAATACTATTCATGTAGCATAGAAATAAAACTCAAGACAAATTACCACGATGCCTTTGTATTTCCATTCTCTAGTACAGATACCCTTGGGCTTGATGTGTGTCCATACATAGCCTGGCGATTCGGGACATCATAAAATAAAACTCTACAAAGTTATTCATATTTTCTTCCTGCGTTCATGGAATTCGTTTTATTCTTGGCAATTAGCACCAGCGCAGTAGATTTTTGTGCCAAGCACTTGTCCGGTCGATTCTTATTTCTTACAATAAATTTACGCTAAAACACGCTTTACAAAGTCGTTTTTTTCGCTTATACAAATAATACTGTAGTATGTTGCAAAGGTTAATACACTTTAATGTTTACTTTCTAATGGAGTATGATTATACCCGAATCAATGCCGCCGGGAACAACACACTTCCGGTTTATAAAAGATTCCTTTCCTTGTGTTCATTCTTACCAAACTTTTCACTCGCTTTCATCTATTGTAAAATGCACTTACCTTGATATCGAACACTTGTTTTTAAGTTTATGAGTGCTCACGCGCTAGAATAATAACCAAACACAATACATGAATTCAACTTTCTACTTTATAATCAATTTATGATGACACCCCCTCAATGTTCAACATCGCAAGATAGAAACTAGATGTATTTAATAACTATGTTTATATATACTGTTTCAATGTCTCATATATATATTTTTTTTATTGAGCCCGCTGCTTCGCTCGTGTATCTGTCACAATAGCTGTGTGGTGTATGTTGTTTATTACTATTGTACACTTGGAGACTTTTCTAACGCATCACTTAATTATATCAATAGAGCTCCCTTATTTTTGAACGGCTTGTGTTGAAATTTGGACCAAGAATAATTCAACACATATCTGATTATTCCTGAAAATTTAATTGAAATTGAAAAACAAAAAAATATTAAACTTAACAAATTAAAAACGTCATTTCAAAAGTCACATTCGCATACTCGTACAACGTTAAATAATAACAATGTGAAAAAGTAAAACGCATAAACTTACGCGTCTTAATAACTGACCGGCTTGCAACATGCCGATTGAGCCGTTTCGCTCCTGAATATTCATACGAGCCATATTGTTTTTCTTAATTAATGTTATGTTTTTAAAAGTGTAAAAACTTATCTAGAATTATGAAATTGAAATTAAATTGGAATAACATGTATATCGCCTTTTACTACACTTGGTGATGTTTCTAACGCAACACTTTTAAAACTTACATATATCAGTAATGAGTAAATAATTTTATTTAAAATTGCACATGTGATCATTTGACTACAATATGTGCAAGTTAACGATCAAATCATTCATCCGTGACGATCGGACGCTTTAGCAAGTGGGAAAGGTAGCCTGTAAAATGCAAAGGGCGCGATTGCGCTCCTGAATATTCATACGAGCTTAATAGTTTTGTAAATTTATTGTATGTTTTCCTTGTGTAAGAACCAACTTAAAATAATTAAATTGAAATAAAACTAGAATTAAATCGCGTTTCACCATTTCCACGTGTAAAACTATGGAACCACACCTACCCCATGTGCTAAAGCGTCCAATCGTCAAGGATGAATGATTTTATCGTGAGCTTGCATAGAATGTAGTTAAATGATCGTATGTAAAATTTTTAATCAATATATTTACTCATAACTGATATATTCAAGTTTGAAAAGTAATGCTTTAGAAAAGTCCCCAAGTGTATATAAGCCAAAGGGTAAGGTCGAGGTTAAAAGTCGAATACATCCCTGAAACAGCTCGTTTTGCTGTTCACTGAATTTTCACAAAATAATCGCCTATATTTCAGCTTTAAAAATAAAGACACACTGGGGATGAACACATGTTTTATATTCTTAGCTGTAAAAATCTGATGAAAACAGCAGAAAATAAGGTTTAAATGTATTTTCACTTTGACTGTGTGAAGTCCGTGTCAGAATTCAACGGCTGGTCAGACTGACTACTTTCATGTGTTATGCATTATACATATCAGTAACGTTCCGAGCGGCATAGGAAAAGGCATATTCTATTTTAAGAGAAGCTGAACATACTTTTTTAATTATATTCATCTTACGATGTTTTTCAAAATATGTTGGTTTTTTTCTTTTGAGTAAATGTACCTTTTTCTCAAATGAACCTAGTTGTTATAAATAGTTATAAATAAAATGTATTATTTTTGTATCGTAATAGATATTACATGACTTCAGTGTTTCATTGTATTGTATGGCAAACGTTGATTGTATGCAACTTGTACTAATCAGCCCACCACAGTCACTTATATTCAATATATACTAATTTAAATATCACGGGCGCATCTATACAACAACCTGTTTTTGTGTGATGTGCGCAAAATTATGATATTTGTTAAAGTGAAATGTACATGCACAAGTATGATATCCTGCCACTTACACTCATTCGTTTTCAAATTAATTTTCTATTATTATAAATGTTTAACCTTTATTTCAAGATACTCCGAATAAAGCCGCATTTCTTAAGATATTTCTTGTTGGTTTATAAAAACAAGCTTCCGCTATAATTACTGCCCAACTAGAATATATTAATATGTGTACGCAAAGTCAACACTTATTAAACTTGTATTCGCGAATCCACCGTCCAACTTGTATTCGCGAATCCACCGTCCAAAGCCGAATAACTTGTTACCGCCAAATCTTCACAACATGTTGGTAGCGACTTTCAACGCCAACTTTTAACGTTCATCACAATGCCTTATGGGACATTCATTTTCTTCTTATTCCTGTACTGAAACGAATGCATTTTGACAACTGTCAAGTCTTAAGTGACCCAAATGTTACATACGACATGCATTTATATATGTGAAAGTGTAATTAAAAAGTTTCGTATTTGCATTAAATAGATTGTTAAGATTGAAATTTATTACAGAAAGACAACTCGTGACCATGTTTGCCGCTGACACGACACTAGTTGCCTCACTTATACTGTCGTGTGCCTCACTCGCTCTATCGACGTTTGCGTCCCGATGCGGTATGACCCGATGCACGCGCGACAAGGGATGTATGAAGAACTTTATTGACTGCCGCTGCGTTCCCCCGGAAGTGGCGAAGGCCTTGGGTGATCATCTTGCTTTCAGAAATATATGCACGTGAGTTTGAAAGGCAATTTTGGATTTGTAGTGTCCTTTTAAAAAAAACTCATAATGTCAACATAATTTTAAACATTAAATATTCACTCTTAAAACCGAAATGAGAAACGTGAATGTTTTGTCCTTGTGATCACTCTGCATGATGCAAAAATTGAAGTAAAATTTACATTTTGAAACAATTTTTTACACAATGAAATAATCGTGGCAAAAAAAGACTGGACAGATTCTTTCTTTAATTTAATCAAAAGTTATAAAAATTAAACTTCAAATTAATTACAAATACTTTACATCAAAACATTTTCTTATTGACGTTTTTTTTTCAAAAGTGTTATGGCTCTTCACCTTTAACAGTAACATTTTGTTGTTTGTTGAAATAACCAACAATAATGGTTTAGCAGAATATCTTCGTAAATAAGGTATTTTTGTCATAAAACCATGCGATATACAACTAATCATATGGCTGTTTGTCATATATTACACATTTCATTACATTTATCGCAGACCATGTTCTCGTGCTGTCACAATGTCTGAACTCGTTTTCATAAAATATATGAAATGTCAAGTCGTATCAGATAATGAAGTATATTTACGTCTATGCAAATGTGTCCAAACAGTAACAGTGTTTATTGTTTAGCCAACTGTTAACTTAGTTCCATCCAACCGTGCACTATTTTTATCAAAAGGTATTCCCTATATGTCTTGAAGATCGGAGAGCCGCGATGTTGCTATCGATACAAAGGAAAAGAAAAGCCGTTCAATACAGGCGTTGAAGGGTATGCAAGAAGAAATCATAAGTATACTTGTTTTCGTTGTAAATTTGTTGATTTGATTTAGAAGTATTATTGTACTATTGCGTCATAATCTAAAGTCAAGAATGTCAATGGGTAAACCCGTTTTTGTAAACAAAAATTAAAAAAAGGAATTAATCTTTTTCTTCTAACAGCACTTCAAAATATGTTTTTTTAAACTATTTCGTGTTTTACTCACCATCGATGTCAATGGCATTAACCCATTTATGCCTAGCGTCTTGAAAAAGGCCTTGGCCAACAGCGGAGACCCATATGAGACGCCGCATGAGGCGGTCTACGCTGTTTGCTTAAAGGAATTTCTATAAGAAATATCATAAATATAGAAATAAATATAGTAGACATATTTTGGAAATAAAATGGTCCAATTTAGAAGGACGGAGAGTCCACTAGACATGAATGGGTTAAACAAGTCTAAATGAGATGTAGTTTTGTTACACCCGCTAAAGGCTCAAGGATATAAAACTTGCATTTTCCGTATGTGCGTCAGTCCACCCATCCCTCAGTCCGGCCGTCATTTACAAAACTTGTCAGTGGTATATCTCAGAAACTATATAAGATATCAATATGAATCTACATGGCAGTATAGATATCAATTAGGCAAATGTCCATGCACACAAAAAAACCCCTGACCTTATACTTTCTTAAATAAGAGTTATTGCCCTTTGCTTTTAGTGTGATGTAAGTTGTGCGAGCTATACCTTAGTTACCATACAAGATTTCAGCATGAAACTTCATGGGTGTGTATAAATCAATGGGAAGAAGTGTTATATACAAGAACCATAAGGAGAAGTGCCATGCTTCAGAACCATAACCCTTCACTTTCTCAAATAAGAGTAATTGCCTTTTGTTGTTTTGTATGATATAACTTGTCAGGGCTATATCCAGATACGATGCAAGATTTCAACATCAAACTTTATGGGTGTGTAGAAATCAATGGGAAGAAGTGCAACATACACAAATCACAACCCCACACTTTCTTAAATTAAAGCAATTAACCTTTGTTGTTTATGAACGATGTAACTTTTCAGGGCTATAACTCTATACGCTACACGATTTCAACATGAAACTTTATGGGTGTAAAGATATCAGTTAGGAGAATTGCATTTCATGCACACAATAACCCTACACCTACTTATTGTTTTCAAATAATTTCGTATTATTTGCATCCATTCATTAACAACATTTATTTTGCGGGAATGGGGGCGGGGGGCATTCAACGAATGTGTGTGCTACAATGTTTAATAGAACTTTAACCCGCCCTAACCATATAATTAAAGTACTAAAAACGAACTCCACATTATTTATCATGTCTAACTTTGTAATACATTTTTAATCATACATAATTGTATTTCCGTCATCGAAATTAGCGCGCAATTTCTTCAGTTGTAACATAAGTTTAAAATAAAAGATTTTGTGCATTAAATGAAACAGTGGGCGTTTGTCGGAATTTCTCTTTTAAACCCTATTTTATAAGGATGCTGCATTCATGCGATTTGCATGGTATGGAACCAGCATGTCAGATTTTGTTGTTTAAACATACTGTATTCATCTTTAAAATGATATAAGGCTCGTGAAATCGTAAATAAAAGAACTGCCTTGAAAATTGGCGTAATCTTAAATTCAAACGATCGTTTCAAAGAGACAAAACTGCTGCTTAACTATTAGAAAGCAATGTTTACAGTTACTTCGCTTGCACTTATGTTTTACTTGTGTGTGTCCAATTATGAAGATTTAAACGTTGTACTTACATATCTCAACAACTAAAGAACATATTGAAATACGCAGCAACAGGAGGAAGTATGCAAATAATCATATTTATTTATTTATTTATTTATTCATTCATTCATTCATTCGTTAATTCATTCATTCATTCATTCATTCATTCATTCATTCATTCATTCATTCATTCATTCATAAATTGCATGGTAAATTACTTCTAGTGGAATTCTTTGGTACAATGTTGATATCTCAGAGCAATACCTAAGTAGTGAGTTGTGTTAACTTATGGAGATGTTTAAGTTTTCAAAATAACTAATTTGTAAACTATATAACAAAGAATAACCCAAACAGAATAACAAATTATCTCTTCAATATTCCGAAGATTAATGACATTTATTTTGGACTGAACCATGGTCATTTTAGCTTAAATGTTTGTTAGTTTGACCTGTTAATTACTTAATACTTAATACATTCATGGAATCTTATCGCACTTCAGACTAGAATTATTTGGTATGATTTAAGTTCAATCAATTAAGCCTGAAATGTTTTTTTTCAAAGCTGGCGAAAGAAGGCGGTTAACTTGTTCAAAACTAACTATTCAGAACGTTTTAGTTGTTTGTTTTATACACCGCCAAAGACGGAGGGATATAGAATCGGCGTTGTCCAACCGTCTGTCAGTCTTTCATTCCGTCAGTCCGTCCGTCAGTCACAAATTGTTTTATGGTTATATCTCAGAAATTCAGAAATTATGTAAGATATCAACATGAAACT